>NW_027228352.1:0-49754 GCF_037783145.1 Equus przewalskii
AAAGGCCTGTGAAACGCAGTTTCTTTGCAGGCCTGATCTGGCTGAAGTAGGACTTCTGCTCTGGGTGTGCTACTTTGCCCTAGAGCCGAAAGGCACAACGTGCAGGCTTCTTTCCAAAGGGCGAGTTGGGCCCCACAGCATCTTGCTTCCAGCTCTTTGGGAAGCTAAGAAACAACTCGCTCTGCACAGTGCTCTTACAGCCAACCGGGAGCATCTCTTCCAAAGGCCTGTGAAACGCAGTTTCTTTGCAGGCCTGATCTGGCTATAGTAGGACTTCTGCTCTGGGTGTGCTACTTTGCCCTAGAGCTGAAAGGCACAACGTGCAGGCTTCTTTCCAAAGGGCGAGTTGGGCCCCACAGCATCTTGCTTCCAGCTCTTTGGGAAGCTAAGAAACCACTCGCTCTGCACAGTGCTCTTACAGCCTACCGGGAACATCTCTTCCAAAGGCCTGTGAAACGCAGTTTCTTTGCAGGCCTGATCTGGCTGAAGTAGGACTTCTGCTCTGGGTGTGCTACTTTGCCCTAGAGCTGAAAGGCACAACGTGCAGGCTTCTTTCCAAAGGGCGAGTTGGGCCCCACAGCATCTTGCTTCCAGCTCTTTGGGAAGCTAAGAAACCACTCGCTCTGCACAGTGCTCTTACAGCCTACCGGGAACATGTCTTCCAAAGGCCTGTGAAACGCAGTTTCTTTGCAGGCCTGATCTGGCTGAAGTAGGACTTCTGCTCTGGGGTGTGCTACTTTGCCCTAGAGCTGAAAGGCACAACGTGCAGGCTTCTTTCCAAAGGGCGAGTTGGGCCCCACAGCATCTTGCTTCCAGCTCTTTGGGAAGCTAAGAAACAACTCGCTCTGCACAGTGCTCTTACAGCCTACCGGGAACATGTCTTCCAAAGGCCTGTGAAACGCAGTTTCTTTGCAGGCCTGATCTGGCTGAAGTAGGACTTCTGCTCTGGGTGTGCTACTTTGCCCTAGAGCTGAAAGGCACAACGTGCAGGCTTCTTTCCAAGGGTGAGTTGGGCCCCACAGCATCTTGCTTCCAGCTCTTTGGGAAGCTAAGAAACAACTCGCTCTGCACAGTGCTCTTACAGCCTACCGGGAACATGTCTTCCAAAGGCCTGTGAAACGCAGTTTCTTTGCAGGCCTGATCTGGCTGAAGTAGGACTTCTGCTCTGGGTGTGCTACTTTGCCCTAGAGCTGAAAGGCACAACGTGCAGGCTTCTTTCCAAAGGGCGAGTTGGGCCCCACAGCATCTTGCTTCCAGCTCTTTGGGAAGCTAAGAAACAACTCGCTCTGCACAGTGCTCTTACAGCCTACCGGGAACATCTCTTCCAAAGGCCTGTGAAACGCAGTTTCTTTGCAGGCCTGATCTGGCTATAGTAGGACTTCTGCTCTGTGTGTGCTACTTTGCCCTAGAGCTGAAAGGCACAACGTGCAGGCTTCTTTCCAAAGGGCGAGTTGGGCCCCACAGCATCTTGCTTCCAGCTCTTTGGGAAGCTAAGAAACAACTCGCTCTGCACAGTGCTCTTACAGCCTACCGGGAACATGTCTTCCAAACGCCTGTGAAACGCAGTTTCTTTGCAGGCCTGATCTGGCTGAAGTAGGACTTCTGCTCTGGGTGTGCTACTTTGCCCTAGAGCTGAAAGGCACAACGTGCAGGCTTCTTTCCAAAGGGCGAGTTGGGCCCCACAGCATCTTGCTTCCAGCTCTTTGGGAAGCTAAGAAACAACTCGCTCTGCACAGTGCTCTTACAGCCTACCGGGAACATCTCTTCCAAAGGCCTGTGAAACGCAGTCTCTTTGCAGGCCTGATCTGGCTGAAGTAGGACTTCTGCTCTGGGTGTGCTACTTTGCCCTAGAGCTGAAAGGCACAACGTGCAGGCTTCTTTCCAAAGGGCGAGTTGGGCCCCACAGCATCCTGCTTCCAGCTCTTTGGGAAGCTAAGAAACCACTCGCTCTGCACAGTGCTCTTACAGCCTACCGGGAACATGTCTTCCAAAGGCCTGTGAAACGCAGTTTCTTTGCAGGCCTGATCTGGCTGAAGTAGGACTTCTGCTCTGGGTGTGCTACTTTGCCCTAGAGCTGAAAGGCACAACGTGCAGGCTTCTTTCCAAAGGGCGAGTTGGGCCCCACAGCATCTTGCTTCCAGCTCTTTGGGAAGCTAAGAAGCAACTCGCTCTGCACAGTGCTCTTACAGCCTACCGGGAACATCTCTTCCAAAGGCCTGTGAAACGCAGTTTCTTTGCAGGCCTGATCTGGCTGAAGTAGGACTTCTGCTCTGGGTGTGCTACTTTGCCCTAGAGCTGAAAGGCACAACGTGCAGGCTTCTTTCCAAAGGGCGAGTTGGGCCCCACAGCATCTTGCTTCCAGCTCTTTGGGAAGCTAAGAAACCACTCGCTCTGCACAGTGCTCTTACAGCCTACCGGGAGCATCTCTTCCAAAGGCCTGTGAAACGCAGTTCTCTTTCAGGCTGATCTGGCTGAAGTAGGACTTCTGCTCTGGGTGTGCTACTTTGCCCTAGAGCTGAAAGGCACAACGTGCAGGCTTCTTTCCAAAGGGCGAGTTGGGCCCCACAGCATCTTGCTTCCAGCTCTTTGGGAAGCTAAGAAACAACTCGCTCTGCACAGTGCTCTTACAGCCTACCGGGAACATCTCTTCCAAAGGCCTGTGAAACGCAGTTTCTTTGCAGGCCTGATCTGGCTGAAGTAGGACTTCTGCTCTGGGTGTGCTACTTTGCCCTAGAGCTGGAAAGGCACAACGTGCAGGCTTCTTTCCAAAGGGCGAGTTGGGCCCCACAGCATCTTGCTTCCAGCTCTTTGGGAAGCTAAGAAACAACTCGCTCTGCACAGTGCTCTTACAGCCTACCGGGAGACCCCTCTTCCAAAGGCCTGTGAAACGCAGTTTCTTTGCAGGCCTGATCTGGCTGAAGTAGGACTTCTGCTCTGGGTGTGCTACTTTGCCCTAGAGCTGAAAGGCACAACGTGCAGGCTTCTTTCCAAAGGGCGAGTTGGGCCCCACAGCATCTTGCTTCCAGCTCTTTGGGAAGCTAAGAAACAACTCGCTCTGCACAGTGCTCTTACAGCCTACCGGGAACATGTCTTCCAAAGGCCTGTGAAACGCAGTTTCTTTGCAGGCCTGATCTGGCTGAAGTAGGACTTCTGCTCTGGGTGTGCTACTTTGCCCTAGAGCTGAAAGGCACAACGTGCAGGCTTCTTTCCAAAGGGCGAGTTGGGCCCCACAGCATCTTGCTTCCAGCTCTTTGGGAAGCTAAGAAACCACTCGCTCTGCACAGTGCTCTACAGCCTACCGGGGACAGATCTCCCGAAGGCCCGTGAAACGGATCTTTTTGCAGGCCGGATCTGGCTGAAGTAGGAATTCTGCCGGGGTGCTACTTTGCCCTAGAGCTGAAAGGCACAACGTGCAGGCTTCTTTCCAAAGGGCGAGTTGGGCCCCACAGCATCTTGCTTCCAGCTCTTTGGGAAGCTAAGAAACAACTCGCTCTGCACAGTGCTCTTACAGCCTACCGGGAACATGTCTTCCAAAGGCCTGTGAAACGCAGTTTCTTTGCAGGCCTGATCTGGCTGAAGTGGGACTTCTGCTCTGGGTGTGCTACTTTGCCCTAGAGCTGAAAGGCACAACGTGCAGGCTTCTTTCCAAAGGGCGAGTTGGGCCCCACAGCATCTTGCTTCCAGCTCTTTGGGAAGCTAAGAAACAACTCGCTCTTCACAGTGCTCTTACAGCCTACCGGGAACATGTCTTCCAAACGCCTGTGAAACGCAGTTTCTTTACAGGCCTGATCTGGCTGAAGTAGGACTTCTGCTCTGGGTGTGCTACTTTGCCCTAGAGCTGAAAGGCACAACGTGCAGGCTTCTTTCCAAAGGGCGAGTTGGGCCCCACAGCATCTTGCTTCCAGCTCTTTGGGAAGCTAAGAAGCAACTCGCTCTGCACAGTGCTCTTACAGCCTACCGGGAACATGTGTCCAAAGGCCTGTGAAACTCAGTTTCTTTGCAGGCCTGATCTGGCTGAAGTAGGACTTCTGCTCTGGGTGTGCTACTTTGCCCTAGAGCTGAAAGGCACAACGTGCAGGCTTCTTTCCAAAGGGCGAGTTGGGCCCCACAGCATCTTGCTTCCAGCTCTTTGGGAAGCTAAGAAACAACTCGCTCTGCACAGTGCTCTTACAGCCTACCGGGAACATCTCTTCCAAAGGCCTGTGAAACGCAGTTTCTTTGCAGGCCTGATCTGGCTGAAGTAGGACTTCTGCTCTGGGTGTGCTACTTTGCCCTAGAGCTGAAAGGCCAACGTGCAGGCTTCTTTCCAAAGGGCGAGTTGGGCCCCACAGCATCTTGCTTCCAGCTCTTTGGGAAGCTAAGAAACAACTCGCTCTGCACAGTGCTCTTACAGCCTACCGGGAACATCTCTTCCAAAGGCCTGTGAAACGCAGTTTCTTTGCAGGCCTGATCTGGCTGAAGTAGGACTTCTGCTCTGGGTGTGCTACTTTGCCCTAGAGCTGAAAGGCACAACGTGCAGGCTTCTTTCCAAAGGCGAGTTGGGCCCCACAGCATCTTGCTTCCAGCTCTTTGGGAAGCTAAGAAACCACTCGCTCTGCACAGTGCTCTTACAGCCTACCGGGAACATCTCTTCCAAAGGCCTGTGAAACGCAGTTTCTTTGCAGGCCTGATCTGGCTGAAGTAGGACTTCTGCTCTGGGTGTGCTACTTTGCCCTAGAGCTGAAAGGCACAACGTGCAGGCTTCTTTCCAAAGGGCGATTTGGGCCCCACAGCATCTTGCTTCCAGCTCTTTGGGAAGCTAAGAAACAACTCGCTCTGCACAGTGCTCTTACAGCCTACCGGGAGCATCTCTTCCAAAGGCCTGTGAAACGCAGTTTCTTTGCAGGCCTGATCTGGCTGAAGTAGGACTTCTGCTCTGGGTGTGCTACTTTGCCCTAGAGCTGAAAGGCACAACGTGCAGGCTTCTTTCCAAAGGGCGAGTTGGGCCCCACAGCATCTTGCTTCCAGCTCTTTGGGAAGCTAAGAAACAACTCGCTCTGCACAGTGCTCTTACAGCCTACCGGGAACATCTCTTCCAAAGGCCTGTGAAACGCAGTTTCTTTGCAGGCCTGATCTGGCTGAAGTAGGACTTCTGCTCTGGGTGTGCTACTTTGCCCTAGAGCTGAAAGGCACAACGTGCAGGCTTCTTTCCAAAGGGCGAGTTGGGCCCCACAGCATCTTGCTTCCAGCTCTTTGGGAAGCTAAGAAACAACTCGCTCTGCACAGTGCTCTTACAGCCTAGTGGGAACATCTCTTCCAAAGGCCTGTGAAACGCAGTTTCTTTGCAGGCCTGATCTGGCTGAAGTAGGACTTCTGCTCTGGGTGTGCTACTTTGCCCTAGAGCTGAAAGGCACAACGTGCAGGCTTCTTTCCAAAGGGCGAGTTGGGCCCCACAGCATCTTGCTTCCAGCTCTTTGGGAAGCTAAGAAACAACTCGCTCTGCACAGTGCTCTTACAGCCTACCGGGAACATCTCTTCCAAAGGCCTGTGAAACGCAGTTTCTTTGCAGGCCTGATCTGGCTGAAGTAGGACTTCTGCTCTGGGTGTGCTACTTTGCCCTAGAGCTGAAAGGCACAACGTGCAGGCTTCTTTCCAAAGGGCGAGTTGGGCCCCACAGCATCTTGCTTCCAGCTCTTTGGGAAGCTAAGAAACAACTCGCTCTGCACAGTGCTCTTACAGCCTACCGGGAACATCTCTTCCAAAGGCCTGTGAAACGCAGTTTCTTTGCAGGCCTGATCTGGCTGAAGTAGGACTTCTGCTCTGGGTGTGCTACTTTGCCCTAGAGCTGAAAGGCACAACGTGCAGGCTTCTTTCCAAAGGGCGAGTTGGGCCCCACAGCATCTTGCTTCCAGCTCTTTGGGAAGCTAAGAAACAACTCGCTCTGCACAGTGCTCTTACAGCCTACCGGGAACATCTCTTCCAAAGGCCTGTGAAACGCAGTTTCTTTGCAGGCCTGATCTGGCTGAAGTAGGACTTCTGCTCTGGGTGTGCTACTTTGCCCTAGAGCTGAAAGGCACAACGTGCAGGCTTCTTTCCAAAGGGCGAGTTGGGCCCCACAGCATCTTGCTTCCAGCTCTTTGGGAAGCTAAGAAACAACTCGCTCTGCACAGTGCTCTTACAGCCTACCGGGAACATGTCCTCCAAACGCCTGTGAAACGCAGTTTCTTTGCAGGCCTGATCTGGCAGAAGTAGGACTTCTGCTCTGGGTGTGCTACTTTGCCCTAGAGCTGAAAGGCACAACGTGCAGGCTTCTTTCCAAAGGGCGAGTTGGGCCCCACAGCATCTTGCTTCCAGCTCTTTGGGAAGCTAAGAAACAACTCGCTCTGCACAGTGCTCTTACACCGTACCGGGAACATGTCTTCCAAAGGCCTGTGGAACGCAGTTTCTTTGCAGGCCTGATCTGGCTGAAGTAGGACTTCTGCTCTGGGTGTGCTACTTTGCCCTAGAGCTGAAAGGCAGAACGTGCAGGCTTCTTTCCAAAGGGCGAGTTGGGCCCCACAGCATCTTGCTTCCAGCTCTTTGGGAAGCTAGAAACAACTCGCTCTTCACAGTGCTCTTACAGCCTACCGGGAACATCTGATCCAAAGGCCTGTGAAACGCAGTTTCTTTACAGGCCTGATCTGGCTGAAGTAGGACTTCTGCTCTCGGTGTGCTACTTCGCCCAGAGCTGAAAGGCACAACGTGCAGGCTTCTTTCCAAAGGGCGAGTTGGGCCCCACAGCATCTTGCTTCCAGCTCTTTGGGAAGCTAAGAAACAACTCGCTCTGCACAGTGCTCTTACAGCCTACCGGGAACATCTCTTCCAAAGGCCTGTGAAACGCAGTTTCTTTGCAGGCCTGATCTGGCTGAAGTAGGACTTCTGCTCTGGGTGTGCTACTTTGCCCTAGAGCTGAAAGGCACAACGTGCAGGCTTCTTTCCAAAGGGCGAGTTGGGCCCCACAGCATCTTGCTTCCAGCTCTTTGGGAAGCTAAGAAACAACTCGCTCTGCTCAGTGCTCTTACAACCCACCGGGGGGCACCCCCTCCAAAGGCCTGTGAACCGCAGTTTCTTTGCAGGCCTGATCTGGCTGAAGTAGGACTTCTGCTCTCGGTGTGCTACTTTGCCCTAGAGCTCAAAGGCACAACGTGCAGGCTTCTTTCCAAAGGGCGAGTTGGGCCCCACAGCATCTTGCTTCCAGCTCTTTGGGAAGCTAAGAAACAACTCGCTCTGCACAGTGCTCTTACAGCCTACCGGGAACATCTCTTCCAAAGGCCTGTGAAACGCAGTTTCTTTGCAGGCCTGATCTGGCTGAAGTAGGACTTCTGCTCTGGGTGTGCTACATTGCCCTAGAGCTGAAAGGCACAACGTGCAGGCTTCTTTCCAAAGGGCGAGTTGGGCCCCACAGCATCTTGCTTCCAGCTCTTTGGGAAGCTAAGAAACAACTCGCTCTGCACAGTGCTCTTACAGCCTACCGGGAACATCTCTTCCAAAGGCCTTTGAAACGCAGTTTCTTTGCAGGCCTGATCTGGCTGAAGTAGGACTTCTGCTCTGGGTGTGCTACATTGCCCTAGAGCTGAAAGGCACAACGTGCAGGCTTCTTTCCAAAGGGCGAGTTGGGCCCCACAGCATCTTGCTTCCAGCTCTTTGGGAAGCTTAGAAACAACTCGCTCTGCTCAGTGCTCTTACACCGTAGTGGGAACATCTCTTCCAAAGGCCTGTGAAATGCACTTTCTTTGCAGGCCTGATCTGGCTGAAGTAGAACTTCTGCTCTGGGTGTGTTACATTGCCCTAGAGCTGAAAGGCACAACGTGCAGGCTTCTTTCCAAGGGCGAGTTGGGCCCCACAGCATCTTGCTTCCAGCTCTTTGGGAAGCTAAGAAACAACTCGCTCTGCACAGTCCTCTTACAGCCTACCGGGAGCATCTATTCCAAAGGCCTGTGAAAAGCAGTTTCTTTGCAGGCCTGATCTGGCTGAAGTAGGAGTTCTGCTCTGGGTGTGCTACATTGCCCTAGAGCTGAAAGGCACAGCGTGCAGGCTTCTTTCCAAAGGGCAAGTTGTGCCCCACAGCATCGTGCTTCCAGCTCTTTGGGAAGCTAAGAAACAACTCACTCTGCACAGTGCTCTTATAGCCTACCGGGAGCATCTCTTCCAAAGGCCTGTGAAACGCAGTTTCTTTGCAGGCCTGATCTGGCTGAAGTAGGACTTCTGCTCTGGGTGTGCTACATTGCCCTAGAGCTGAAAGGCACAAAGTGCAGGCTTCTTTCCAAAGGGCGAGTTTGGCCCCAGAGCATCTTGCTTCCAGCTCTTTGGGAAGCTAAGAAACAACTCGCTCTGCACAGTGCTCTTACAGGCTACCGGGAACATCTCTTCCAAAGGCCTGTGAAACGCAGTGTCTTTGCAGGCCTGATCTGGCTGAAGTAGGACTTCTGCTCTGGGTGTGCTACATTGCCCTAGAGCTGAAAGGCACAACGTGCAGGCTTCTTTCCAAAGGGCGATTTGGGCCCCAAAGCATCTGGCTTCCAGCTCCTTTGGAAGCTAAGAAACAACTCGCTCTGCACTCCTCTCTTACAGCCATCCGGCAACATCTCCTGCAAATGCCTTTGGAACGCAGTTTCTTTGCAGGCCTGATCTGGCAGAAGTAGAACTTCTGCTCTGGGTGTGCTACATTGCCCTAGAGCTGAAAGGCACAACGTGCAGGCTTCTTTCCAAAGGGCGAGTTGGGCCCCACAGCATCTTGCTTCCAGCTCTTTGGGAAGCTAAGAAACAACTCGCTCTGCACAGTGCTCTTACAGCCTACCGGGAACATCTCTTCCAAAGGCCTGTGAAACGCAGTTTCTTTGCAGGCCTGATCTGGCTGAAGTAGGACTTCTGCTCTGGGTGTGCTACATTGCCCTAGAGCTGAAAGGCACAACGTGCAGGCTTCTTTCCAAAGGGCGAGTTGGGCCCCACAGCATCTTGCTTCCAGCTCTTTGGGAAGCTAAGAAACAACTCGCTCTGCACAGTGCTCTTACAGCCTACCGGGAACATCTCTTCCAAAGGCCTGTGAAACGCAGTTTCTTTGCAGGCCTGATCTGGCTGAAGTAGGACTTCTGCTCTGGGTGTGCTACATTGCCCTAGAGCTGAAAGGCACAACGTGCAGGCTTCTTTCCAAAGGGCGAGTTGGGCCCCACAGCATCTTGCTTCCAGCTCTTTGGGAAGCTAAGAAACAACTCGCTCTGCACAGTGCTCTTACAGCCTACCGGGAACATCTCTTCCAAAGGCCTGTGAAACGCAGTTTCTTTGCAGGCCTGATCTGGCTGAAGTAGGACTTCTGCTCTGGGTGTGCTACATTGCCCTAGAGCTGAAAGGCACAACGTGCAGGCTTCTTTCCAAAGGGCGAGTTGGGCCCCACAGCATCTTGCTTCCAGCTCTTTGGGAAGCTAAGAAACAACTCGCTCTGCACAGTGCTCTTACAGCCTACCGGGAACATCTCTTCCAAAGGCCTGTGAAACGCAGTTTCTTTGCAGGCCTGATCTGGCTGAAGTAGGACTTCTGCTCTGGGTGTGCTACATTGCCCTAGAGCTGAAAGGCACAACGTGCAGGCTTCTTTCCAAAGGGCGAGTTGGGCCCCACAGCATCTTGCTTCCAGCTCTTTGGGAAGCTAAGAAACAACTCGCTCTGCACAGTGCTCTTACAGCCTACCGGGAACATCTCTTCCAAAGGCCTGTGAAACGCAGTTTCTTTGCAGGCCTGATCTGGCTGAAGTAGGACTTCTGCTCTGGGTGTGCTACATTGCCCTAGAGCTGAAAGGCACAACGTGCAGGCTTCTTTCCAAAGGGCGAGTTGGGCCCCACAGCATCTTGCTTCCAGCTCTTTGGGAAGCTAAGAAACAACTCGCTCTGCACAGTGCTCTTACAGCCTACCGGGAACATCTCTTCCAAAGGCCTGTGAAACGCAGTTTCTTTGCAGGCCTGATCTGGCTGAAGTAGGACTTCTGCTCTGGGTGTGCTACATTGCCCTAGAGCTGAAAGGCACAACGTGCAGGCTTCTTTCCAAAGGGCGAGTTGGGCCCCACAGCATCTTGCTTCCAGCTCTTTGGGAAGCTAAGAAACAACTCGCTCTGCACAGTGCTCTTACAGCCTACCGGGAACATCTCTTCCAAAGGCCTGTGAAACGCAGTTTCTTTGCAGGCCTGATCTGGCTGAAGTAGGACTTCTGCTCTGGGTGTGCTACATTGCCCTAGAGCTGAAAGGCACAACGTGCAGGCTTCTTTCCAAAGGGCGAGTTGGGCCCCACAGCATCTTGCTTCCAGCTCTTTGGGAAGCTAAGAAACAACTCGCTCTGCACAGTGCTCTTACAGCCTACCGGGAACATCTCTTCCAAAGGCCTGTGAAACGCAGTTTCTTTGCAGGCCTGATCTGGCTGAAGTAGGACTTCTGCTCTGGGTGTGCTACATTGCCCTAGAGCTGAAAGGCACAACGTGCAGGCTTCTTTCCAAAGGGCGAGTTGGGCCCCACAGCATCTTGCTTCCAGCTCTTTGGGAAGCTAAGAAACAACTCGCTCTGCACAGTGCTCTTACAGCCTACCGGGAACATCTCTTCCAAAGGCCTGTGAAACGCAGTTTCTTTGCAGGCCTGATCTGGCTGAAGTAGGACTTCTGCTCTGGGTGTGCTACATTGCCCTAGAGCTGAAAGGCACAACGTGCAGGCTTCTTTCCAAAGGGCGAGTTGGGCCCCACAGCATCTTGCTTCCAGCTCTTTGGGAAGCTAAGAAACAACTCGCTCTGCACAGTGCTCTTACAGCCTACCGGGAACATCTCTTCCAAAGGCCTGTGAAACGCAGTTTCTTTGCAGGCCTGATCTGGCTGAAGTAGGACTTCTGCTCTGGGTGTGCTACATTGCCCTAGAGCTGAAAGGCACAACGTGCAGGCTTCTTTCCAAAGGGCGAGTTGGGCCCCACAGCATCTTGCTTCCAGCTCTTTGGGAAGCTAAGAAACAACTCGCTCTGCACAGTGCTCTTACAGCCTACCGGGAACATCTCTTCCAAAGGCCTGTGAAACGCAGTTTCTTTGCAGGCCTGATCTGGCTGAAGTAGGACTTCTGCTCTGGGTGTGCTACATTGCCCTAGAGCTGAAAGGCACAACGTGCAGGCTTCTTTCCAAAGGGCGAGTTGGGCCCCACAGCATCTTGCTTCCAGCTCTTTGGGAAGCTAAGAAACAACTCGCTCTGCACAGTGCTCTTACAGCCTACCGGGAACATCTCTTCCAAAGGCCTGTGAAACGCAGTTTCTTTGCAGGCCTGATCTGGCTGAAGTAGGACTTCTGCTCTGGGTGTGCTACATTGCCCTAGAGCTGAAAGGCACAACGTGCAGGCTTCTTTCCAAAGGGCGAGTTGGGCCCCACAGCATCTTGCTTCCAGCTCTTTGGGAAGCTAAGAAACAACTCGCTCTGCACAGTGCTCTTACAGCCTACCGGGAACATCTCTTCCAAAGGCCTGTGAAACGCAGTTTCTTTGCAGGCCTGATCTGGCTGAAGTAGGACTTCTGCTCTGGGTGTGCTACTTTGCCCTAGAGCTGAAAGGCACAACGTGCAGGCTTCTTTCCAAAGGGCGAGTTGGGCCCCACAGCATCTTGCTTCCAGCTCTTTGGGAAGCTAAGAAACAACTCGCTCTGCACAGTGCTCTTACAGCCTACCGGGAACATCTCTTCCAAAGGCCTGTGAAACGCAGTTTCTTTGCAGGCCTGATCTGGCTGAAGTAGGACTTCTGCTCTGGGTGTGCTACTTTGCCCTAGAGCTGAAAGGCACAACGTGCAGGCTTCTTTCCAAAGGGCGAGTTGGGCCCCACAGCATCTTGCTTCCAGCTCTTTGGGAAGCTAAGAAACAACTCGCTCTGCACAGTGCTCTTACAGCCTACCGGGAACATCTCTTCCAAAGGCCTGTGAAACGCAGTTTCTTTGCAGGCCTGATCTGGCTGAAGTAGGACTTCTGCTCTGGGTGTGCTACATTGCCCTAGAGCTGAAAGGCACAACGTGCAGGCTTCTTTCCAAAGGGCGAGTTGGGCCCCACAGCATCTTGCTTCCAGCTCTTTGGGAAGCTAAGAAACAACTCGCTCTGCACAGTGCTCTTACAGCCTACCGGGAACATCTCTTCCAAAGGCCTGTGAAACGCAGTTTCTTTGCAGGCCTGATCTGGCTGAAGTAGGACTTCTGCTCTGGGTGTGCTACTTTGCCCTAGAGCTGAAAGGCACAACGTGCAGGCTTCTTTCCAAAGGGCGAGTTGGGCCCCACAGCATCTTGCTTCCAGCTCTTTGGGAAGCTAAGAAACAACTCGCTCTGCACAGTGCTCTTACAGCCTACCGGGAACATCTCTTCCAAAGGCCTGTGAAACGCAGTTTCTTTGCAGGCCTGATCTGGCTGAAGTAGGACTTCTGCTCTGGGTGTGCTACTTTGCCCTAGAGCTGAAAGGCACAACGTGCAGGCTTCTTTCCAAAGGGCGAGTTGGGCCCCACAGCATCTTGCTTCCAGCTCTTTGGGAAGCTAAGAAACAACTCGCTCTGCACAGTGCTCTTACAGCCTACCGGGAACATCTCTTCCAAAGGCCTGTGAAACGCAGTTTCTTTGCAGGCCTGATCTGGCTGAAGTAGGACTTCTGCTCTGGGTGTGCTACTTTGCCCTAGAGCTGAAAGGCACAACGTGCAGGCTTCTTTCCAAAGGGCGAGTTGGGCCCCACAGCATCTTGCTTCCAGCTCTTTGGGAAGCTAAGAAACAACTCGCTCTGCACAGTGCTCTTACAGCCTACCGGGAACATCTCTTCCAAAGGCCTGTGAAACGCAGTTTCTTTGCAGGCCTGATCTGGCTGAAGTAGGACTTCTGCTCTGGGTGTGCTACATTGCCCTAGAGCTGAAAGGCACAACGTGCAGGCTTCTTTCCAAAGGGCGAGTTGGGCCCCACAGCATCTTGCTTCCAGCTCTTTGGGAAGCTAAGAAACAACTCGCTCTGCACAGTGCTCTTACAGCCTACCGGGAACATCTCTTCCAAAGGCCTGTGAAACGCAGTTTCTTTGCAGGCCTGATCTGGCTGAAGTAGGACTTCTGCTCTGGGTGTGCTACTTTGCCCTAGAGCTGAAAGGCACAACGTGCAGGCTTCTTTCCAAAGGGCGAGTTGGGCCCCACAGCATCTTGCTTCCAGCTCTTTGGGAAGCTAAGAAACAACTCGCTCTGCACAGTGCTCTTACAGCCTACCGGGAACATCTCTTCCAAAGGCCTGTGAAACGCAGTTTCTTTGCAGGCCTGATCTGGCTGAAGTAGGACTTCTGCTCTGGGTGTGCTACATTGCCCTAGAGCTGAAAGGCACAACGTGCAGGCTTCTTTCCAAAGGGCGAGTTGGGCCCCACAGCATCTTGCTTCCAGCTCTTTGGGAAGCTAAGAAACAACTCGCTCTGCACAGTGCTCTTACAGCCTACCGGGAACATCTCTTCCAAAGGCCTGTGAAACGCAGTTTCTTTGCAGGCCTGATCTGGCTGAAGTAGGACTTCTGCTCTGGGTGTGCTACATTGCCCTAGAGCTGAAAGGCACAACGTGCAGGCTTCTTTCCAAAGGGCGAGTTGGGCCCCACAGCATCTTGCTTCCAGCTCTTTGGGAAGCTAAGAAACAACTCGCTCTGCACAGTGCTCTTACAGCCTACCGGGAACATCTCTTCCAAAGGCCTGTGAAACGCAGTTTCTTTGCAGGCCTGATCTGGCTGAAGTAGGACTTCTGCTCTGGGTGTGCTACATTGCCCTAGAGCTGAAAGGCACAACGTGCAGGCTTCTTTCCAAAGGGCGAGTTGGGCCCCACAGCATCTTGCTTCCAGCTCTTTGGGAAGCTAAGAAACAACTCGCTCTGCACAGTGCTCTTACAGCCTACCGGGAACATCTCTTCCAAAGGCCTGTGAAACGCAGTTTCTTTGCAGGCCTGATCTGGCTGAAGTAGGACTTCTGCTCTGGGTGTGCTACATTGCCCTAGAGCTGAAAGGCACAACGTGCAGGCTTCTTTCCAAAGGGCGAGTTGGGCCCCACAGCATCTTGCTTCCAGCTCTTTGGGAAGCTAAGAAACAACTCGCTCTGCACAGTGCTCTTACAGCCTACCGGGAACATCTCTTCCAAAGGCCTGTGAAACGCAGTTTCTTTGCAGGCCTGATCTGGCTGAAGTAGGACTTCTGCTCTGGGTGTGCTACATTGCCCTAGAGCTGAAAGGCACAACGTGCAGGCTTCTTTCCAAAGGGCGAGTTGGGCCCCACAGCATCTTGCTTCCAGCTCTTTGGGAAGCTAAGAAACAACTCGCTCTGCACAGTGCTCTTACAGCCTACCGGGAACATCTCTTCCAAAGGCCTGTGAAACGCAGTTTCTTTGCAGGCCTGATCTGGCTGAAGTAGGACTTCTGCTCTGGGTGTGCTACATTGCCCTAGAGCTGAAAGGCACAACGTGCAGGCTTCTTTCCAAAGGGCGAGTTGGGCCCCACAGCATCTTGCTTCCAGCTCTTTGGGAAGCTAAGAAACAACTCGCTCTGCACAGTGCTCTTACAGCCTACCGGGAACATCTCTTCCAAAGGCCTGTGAAACGCAGTTTCTTTGCAGGCCTGATCTGGCTGAAGTAGGACTTCTGCTCTGGGTGTGCTACATTGCCCTAGAGCTGAAAGGCACAACGTGCAGGCTTCTTTCCAAAGGGCGAGTTGGGCCCCACAGCATCTTGCTTCCAGCTCTTTGGGAAGCTAAGAAACAACTCGCTCTGCACAGTGCTCTTACAGCCTACCGGGAACATCTCTTCCAAAGGCCTGTGAAACGCAGTTTCTTTGCAGGCCTGATCTGGCTGAAGTAGGACTTCTGCTCTGGGTGTGCTACATTGCCCTAGAGCTGAAAGGCACAACGTGCAGGCTTCTTTCCAAAGGGCGAGTTGGGCCCCACAGCATCTTGCTTCCAGCTCTTTGGGAAGCTAAGAAACAACTCGCTCTGCACAGTGCTCTTACAGCCTACCGGGAACATCTCTTCCAAAGGCCTGTGAAACGCAGTTTCTTTGCAGGCCTGATCTGGCTGAAGTAGGACTTCTGCTCTGGGTGTGCTACTTTGCCCTAGAGCTGAAAGGCACAACGTGCAGGCTTCTTTCCAAAGGGCGAGTTGGGCCCCACAGCATCTTGCTTCCAGCTCTTTGGGAAGCTAAGAAACAACTCGCTCTGCACAGTGCTCTTACAGCCTACCGGGAACATCTCTTCCAAAGGCCTGTGAAACGCAGTTTCTTTGCAGGCCTGATCTGGCTGAAGTAGGACTTCTGCTCTGGGTGTGCTACTTTGCCCTAGAGCTGAAAGGCACAACGTGCAGGCTTCTTTCCAAAGGGCGAGTTGGGCCCCACAGCATCTTGCTTCCAGCTCTTTGGGAAGCTAAGAAACAACTCGCTCTGCACAGTGCTCTTACAGCCTACCGGGAACATCTCTTCCAAAGGCCTGTGAAACGCAGTTTCTTTGCAGGCCTGATCTGGCTGAAGTAGGACTTCTGCTCTGGGTGTGCTACATTGCCCTAGAGCTGAAAGGCACAACGTGCAGGCTTCTTTCCAAAGGGCGAGTTGGGCCCCACAGCATCTTGCTTCCAGCTCTTTGGGAAGCTAAGAAACAACTCGCTCTGCACAGTGCTCTTACAGCCTACCGGGAACATCTCTTCCAAAGGCCTGTGAAACGCAGTTTCTTTGCAGGCCAGATCTGGCTGAAGTAGGACTTCTGCTCTGGGTGTGCTACATTGCCCTAGAGCTGAAAGGCACAACGTGCAGGCTTCTTTCCAAAGGGCGAGTTGGGCCCCACAGCATCTTGCTTCCAGCTCTTTGGGAAGCTAAGAAACAACTCGCTCTGCACAGTGCTCTTACAGCCTACTGGGAACATCTCTTCCAAAGGCCTGTGAAACGCAGTTTCTTTGCAGGCCTGATCTGGCTGAAGTAGGACTTCTGCTCTGGGTGTGCTACATTGCCCTAGAGCTGAAAGGCACAACGTGCAGGCTTCTTTCCAAAGGGCGAGTTGGGCCCCACAGCATCTTGCTTCCAGCTCTTTGGGAAGCTAAGAAACAACTCGCTCTGCACAGTGCTCTTACAGCCTACCGGGAACATCTCTTCCAAAGGCCTGTGAAACGCAGTTTCTTTGCAGGCCTGATCTGGCTGAAGTAGGACTTCTGCTCTGGGTGTGCTACATTGCCCTAGAGCTGAAAGGCACAACGTGCAGGCTTCTTTCCAAAGGGCGAGTTGGGCCCCACAGCATCTTGCTTCCAGCTCTTTGGGAAGCTAAGAAACAACTCGCTCTGCACAGTGCTCTTACAGACTACCGGGAACATCTCTTCCAAAGGCCTGTTACGCAGTTTCTTTGCAGGCCTGATCTGGCTGAAGTAGGACTTCTGCTCTGGGTGTGCTACATTGCCCTAGAGCTGAAAGGCACAACGTGCAGGCTTCTTTCCAAAGGGCGAGTTGGGCCCCACAGCATCTTGCTTCCAGCTCTTTGGGAAGCTAAGAAACAACTCGCTCTGCCCAGTGCTCTTACAGCCTAACGGGAACATCTCCTCCAAAGGCCTGCGAAACGCAGTTTCTTTGCAGGCCTGATCTGGCTGAAGTAGGACTTCTGCTCTGGGTGTGCTACATTGCCCTAGAGCTGAAAGGCACAACGTGCAGGCTTCTTTCCAAAGGGCGAGTTGGGCCCCACAGCATCTTGCTTCCAGCTCTTTGGGAAGCTAAGAAACAACTCGCTCTGCACAGTGCTCTTACAGCCTACCGGGAACATCTCTTCCAAAGGCCTGTGAAACGCAGTTTCTTTGCAGGCCTGATCTGGCTGAAGTAGGACTTCTGCTCTGGGTGTGCTACATTGCCCTAGAGCTGAAAGGCACAACGTGCAGGCTTCTTTCCAAAGGGCGAGTTGGGCCCCACAGCATCTTGCTTCCAGCTCTTTGGGAAGCTAAGAAACAACTCGCTCTGCACAGTGCTCTTACAGCCTACCGGGAACATCTCTTCCAAAGGCCTGTGAAACGCAGTTTCTTTGCAGGCCTGATCTGGCTGAAGTAGGACTTCTGCTCTGGGTGTGCTACATTGCCCTAGAGCTGAAAGGCACAACGTGCAGGCTTCTTTCCAAAGGGCGAGTTGGGCCCCACAGCATCTTGCTTCCAGCTCTTTGGGAAGCTAAGAAACAACTCGCTCTGCACAGTGCTCTTACAGCCTACCGGGAACATCTCTTCCAAAGGCCTGTGAAACGCAGTTTCTTTGCAGGCCTGATCTGGCTGAAGTAGGACTTCTGCTCTGGGTGTGCTACATTGCCCTAGAGCTGAAAGGCACAACGTGCAGGCTTCTTTCCAAAGGGCGAGTTGGGCCCCACAGCATCTTGCTTCCAGCTCTTTGGGAAGCTAAGAAACAACTCGCTCTGCACAGTGCTCTTACAGCCTACCGGGAACATCTCTTCCAAAGGCCTGTGAAACGCAGTTTCTTTGCAGGCCTGATCTGGCTGAAGTAGGACTTCTGCTCTGGGTGTGCTACATTGCCCTAGAGCTGAAAGGCACAACGTGCAGGCTTCTTTCCAAAGGGCGAGTTGGGCCCCACAGCATCTTGCTTCCAGCTCTTTGGGAAGCTAAGAAACAACTCGCTCTGCACAGTGCTCTTACAGCCTACCGGGAACATCTCTTCCAAAGGCCTGTGAAACGCAGTTTCTTTGCAGGCCTGATCTGGCTGAAGTAGGACTTCTGCTCTGGGTGTGCTACATTGCCCTAGAGCTGAAAGGCACAACGTGCAGGCTTCTTTCCAAAGGGCGATTTGGGCCCCACAGCATCTTGCTTCCAGCTCCTTGGGAAGCTAAGAAACAACTCGCTCTGCACTGTTCTCTTACAGCCATCCGGGAACATCTCCTCCAAAGGCCTGTGGAACGCAGTTTCTTTGCAGGCCTGATCTGGCTGAAGTAGAACTTCTGCTCTGGGTGTGCTACATTGCCCTAGAGCTGAAAGGCACAACGTGCAGGCTTCTTTCCAAAGGGCGAGTTGGGCCCCACAGCATCTTGCTTCCAGCTCTTTGGGAAGCTAAGAAACAACTCGCTCTGCACAGTGCTCTTACAGCCTACCGGGAACATCTCTTCCAAAGGCCTGTGAAACGCAGTTTCTTTGCAGGCCTGATCTGGCTGAAGTAGGACTTCTGCTCTGGGTGTGCTACATTGCCCTAGAGCTGAAAGGCACAACGTGCAGGCTTCTTTCCAAAGGGCGAGTTGGGCCCCACAGCATCTTGCTTCCAGCTCTTTGGGAAGCTAAGAAACAACTCGCTCTGCACAGTGCTCTTACAGCCTACCGGGAACATCTCTTCCAAAGGCCTGTGAAACGCAGTTTCTTTGCAGGCCTGATCTGGCTGAAGTAGGACTTCTGCTCTGGGTGTGCTACTTTGCCCTAGAGCTGAAAGGCACAACGTGCAGGCTTCTTTCCAAAGGGCGAGTTGGGCCCCACAGCATCTTGCTTCCAGCTCTTTGGGAAGCTAAGAAACAACTCGCTCTGCACAGTGCTCTTACAGCCTACCGGGAACATCTCTTCCAAAGGCCTGTGAAACGCAGTTTCTTTGCAGGCCTGATCTGGCTGAAGTAGGACTTCTGCTCTGGGTGTGCTACATTGCCCTAGAGCTGAAAGGCACAACGTGCAGGCTTCTTTCCAAAGGGCGAGTTGGGCCCCACAGCATCTTGCTTCCAGCTCTTTGGGAAGCTAAGAAACAACTCGCTCTGCACAGTGCTCTTACAGCCTACCGGGAACATCTCTTCCAAAGGCCTGTGAAACGCAGTTTCTTTGCAGGCCTGATCTGGCTGAAGTAGGACTTCTGCTCTGGGTGTGCTACATTGCCCTAGAGCTGAAAGGCACAACGTGCAGGCTTCTTTCCAAAGGGCGAGTTGGGCCCCACAGCATCTTGCTTCCAGCTCTTTGGGAAGCTAAGAAACAACTCGCTCTGCACAGTGCTCTTACAGCCTACCGGGAACATCTCTTCCAAAGGCCTGTGAAACGCAGTTTCTTTGCAGGCCTGATCTGGCTGAAGTAGGACTTCTGCTCTGGGTGTGCTACATTGCCCTAGAGCTGAAAGGCACAACGTGCAGGCTTCTTTCCAAAGGGCGAGTTGGGCCCCACAGCATCTTGCTTCCAGCTCTTTGGGAAGCTAAGAAACAACTCGCTCTGCACAGTGCTCTTACAGCCTACCGGGAACATCTCTTCCAAAGGCCTGTGAAACGCAGTTTCTTTGCAGGCCTGATCTGGCTGAAGTAGGACTTCTGCTCTGGGTGTGCTACTTTGCCCTAGAGCTGAAAGGCACAACGTGCAGGCTTCTTTCCAAAGGGCGAGTTGGGCCCCACAGCATCTTGCTTCCAGCTCTTTGGGAAGCTAAGAAACAACTCGCTCTGCACAGTGCTCTTACAGCCTACCGGGAACATCTCTTCCAAAGGCCTGTGAAACGCAGTTTCTTTGCAGGCCTGATCTGGCTGAAGTAGGACTTCTGCTCTGGGTGTGCTACTTTGCCCTAGAGCTGAAAGGCACAACGTGCAGGCTTCTTTCCAAAGGGCGAGTTGGGCCCCACAGCATCTTGCTTCCAGCTCTTTGGGAAGCTAAGAAACAACTCGCTCTGCACAGTGCTCTTACAGCCTACCGGGAACATCTCTTCCAAAGGCCTGTGAAACGCAGTTTCTTTGCAGGCCTGATCTGGCTGAAGTAGGACTTCTGCTCTGGGTGTGCTACTTTGCCCTAGAGCTGAAAGGCACAACGTGCAGGCTTCTTTCCAAAGGGCGAGTTGGGCCCCACAGCATCTTGCTTCCAGCTCTTTGGGAAGCTAAGAAACAACTCGCTCTGCACAGTGCTCTTACAGCCTACCGGGAACATCTCTTCCAAAGGCCTGTGAAACGCAGTTTCTTTGCAGGCCTGATCTGGCTGAAGTAGGACTTCTGCTCTGGGTGTGCTACTTTGCCCTAGAGCTGAAAGGCACAACGTGCAGGCTTCTTTCCAAAGGGCGAGTTGGGCCCCACAGCATCTTGCTTCCAGCTCTTTGGGAAGCTAAGAAACAACTCGCTCTGCACAGTGCTCTTACAGCCTAGTGGGAACATCTCTTCCAAAGGCCTGTGAAACGCAGTTTCTTTGCAGGCCTGATCTGGCTGAAGTAGGACTTCTGCTCTGGGTGTGCTACTTTGCCCTAGAGCTGAAAGGCACAACGTGCAGGCTTCTTTCCAAAGGGCGAGTTGGGCCCCACAGCATCTTGCTTCCAGCTCTTTGGGAAGCTAAGAAACAACTCGCTCTGCACAGTGCTCTTACAGCCTACCGGGAACATCTCTTCCAAAGGCCTGTGAAACGCAGTTTCTTTGCAGGCCTGATCTGGCTGAAGTAGGACTTCTGCTCTGGGTGTGCTACTTTGCCCTAGAGCTGAAAGGCACAACGTGCAGGCTTCTTTCCAAAGGGCGAGTTGGGCCCCACAGCATCTTGCTTCCAGCTCTTTGGGAAGCTAAGAAACAACTCGCTCTGCACAGTGCTCTTACAGCCTACCGGGAACATCTCTTCCAAAGGCCTGTGAAACGCAGTTTCTTTGCAGGCCTGATCTGGCTGAAGTAGGACTTCTGCTCTGGGTGTGCTACTTTGCCCTAGAGCTGAAAGGCACAACGTGCAGGCTTCTTTCCAAAGGGCGAGTTGGGCCCCACAGCATCTTGCTTCCAGCTCTTTGGGAAGCTAAGAAACAACTCGCTCTGCACAGTGCTCTTACAGCCTACTGGGAACATCTCTTCCAAAGGCCTGTGAAACGCAGTTTCTTTGCAGGCCTGATCTGGCTGAAGTAGGACTTCTGCTCTGGGTGTGCTACATTGCCCTAGAGCTGAAAGGCACAACGTGCAGGCTTCTTTCCAAAGGGCGAGTTGGGCCCCACAGCATCTTGCTTCCAGCTCTTTGGGAAGCTAAGAAACAACTCGCTCTGCACAGTGCTCTTACAGCCTACCGGGAACATCTCTTCCAAAGGCCTGTGAAACGCAGTTTCTTTGCAGGCCTGATCTGGCTGAAGTAGGACTTCTGCTCTGGGTGTGCTACATTGCCCTAGAGCTGAAAGGCACAACGTGCAGGCTTCTTTCCAAAGGGCGAGTTGGGCCCCACAGCATCTTGCTTCCAGCTCTTTGGGAAGCTAAGAAACAACTCGCTCTGCACAGTGCTCTTACAGCCTACCGGGAACATCTCTTCCAAAGGCCTGTGAAACGCAGTTTCTTTGCAGGCCTGATCTGGCTGAAGTAGGACTTCTGCTCTGGGTGTGCTACATTGCCCTAGAGCTGAAAGGCACAACGTGCAGGCTTCTTTCCAAAGGGCGAGTTGGGCCCCACAGCATCTTGCTTCCAGCTCTTTGGGAAGCTAAGAAACAACTCGCTCTGCACAGTGCTCTTACAGCCTACCGGGAACATCTCCTCCAAAGGCCTGTGAAACGCAGTTTCTTTGCAGGCCTGATCTGGCTGAAGTAGGACTTCTGCTCTGGGTGTGCTACATTGCCCTAGAGCTGAAAGGCACAACGTGCAGGCTTCTTTCCAAAGGGCGAGTTGGGCCCCACAGCATCTTGCTTCCAGCTCTTTGGGAAGCTAAGAAACAACTCGCTCTGCACAGTGCTCTTACAGCCTACCGGGAACATCTCTTCCAAAGGCCTGTGAAACGCAGTTTCTTTGCAGGCCTGATCTGGCTGAAGTAGGACTTCTGCTCTGGGTGTGCTACATTGCCCTAGAGCTGAAAGGCACAACGTGCAGGCTTCTTTCCAAAGGGCGAGTTGGGCCCCACAGCATCTTGCTTCCAGCTCTTTGGGAAGCTAAGAAACAACTCGCTCTGCACAGTGCTCTTACAGCCTACCGGGAACATCTCTTCCAAAGGCCTGTGAAACGCAGTTTCTTTGCAGGCCTGATCTGGCTGAAGTAGGACTTCTGCTCTGGGTGTGCTACATTGCCCTAGAGCTGAAAGGCACAACGTGCAGGCTTCTTTCCAAAGGGCGAGTTGGGCCCCACAGCATCTTGCTTCCAGCTCTTTGGGAAGCTAAGAAACAACTCGCTCTGCACAGTGCTCTTACAGCCTACCGGGAACATCTCTTCCAAAGGCCTGTGAAACGCAGTTTCTTTGCAGGCCTGATCTGGCTGAAGTAGGACTTCTGCTCTGGGTGTGCTACATTGCCCTAGAGCTGAAAGGCACAACGTGCAGGCTTCTTTCCAAAGGGCGAGTTGGGCCCCACAGCATCTTGCTTCCAGCTCTTTGGGAAGCTAAGAAACAACTCGCTCTGCACAGTGCTCTTACAGCCTACCGGGAACATCTCTTCCAAAGGCCTGTGAAACGCAGTTTCTTTGCAGGCCTGATCTGGCTGAAGTAGGACTTCTGCTCTGGGTGTGCTACATTGCCCTAGAGCTGAAAGGCACAACGTGCAGGCTTCTTTCCAAAGGGCGAGTTGGGCCCCACAGCATCTTGCTTCCAGCTCTTTGGGAAGCTAAGAAACAACTCGCTCTGCACAGTGCTCTTACAGCCTACCGGGAACATCTCTTCCAAAGGCCTGTGAAACGCAGTTTCTTTGCAGGCCTGATCTGGCTGAAGTAGGACTTCTGCTCTGGGTGTGCTACATTGCCCTAGAGCTGAAAGGCACAACGTGCAGGCTTCTTTCCAAAGGGCGAGTTGGGCCCCACAGCATCTTGCTTCCAGCTCTTTGGGAAGCTAAGAAACAACTCGCTCTGCACAGTGCTCTTACAGCCTACCGGGAACATCTCTTCCAAAGGCCTGTGAAACGCAGTTTCTTTGCAGGCCTGATCTGGCTGAAGTAGGACTTCTGCTCTGGGTGTGCTACATTGCCCTAGAGCTGAAAGGCACAACGTGCAGGCTTCTTTCCAAAGGGCGAGTTGGGCCCCAAAGCATCTTGCTTCCAGCTCTTTGGGAAGCTAAGAAACAACTCGCTCTGCACACTGCTCTTACAGCCATCCGGGAACATCTCTTCCAAAGGCCTGTGAAACGCAGTTTCTTTGCAGGCCTGATCTGGCTGAAGTAGAACTTCTGCTCTGGGTGTGCTACATTGCCCTAGAGCTGAAAGGCACAACGTGCAGGCTTCTTTCCAAAGGGCGAGTTGGGCCCCACAGCATCTTGCTTCCAGCTCTTTGGGAAGCTAAGAAACAACTCGCTCTGCACAGTGCTCTTACAGCCTACCGGGAACATCTCTTCCAAAGGCCTGTGAAACGCAGTTTCTTTGCAGGCCTGATCTGGCTGAAGTAGGACTTCTGCTCTGGGTGTGCTACATTGCCCTAGAGCTGAAAGGCACAACGTGCAGGCTTCTTTCCAAAGGGCGAGTTGGGCCCCACAGCATCTTGCTTCCAGCTCTTTGGGAAGCTAAGAAACAACTCGCTCTGCACAGTGCTCTTACAGCCTACCGGGAACATCTCTTCCAAAGGCCTGTGAAACGCAGTTTCTTTGCAGGCCTGATCTGGCTGAAGTAGGACTTCTGCTCTGGGTGTGCTACATTGCCCTAGAGCTGAAAGGCACAACGTGCAGGCTTCTTTCCAAAGGGCGAGTTGGGCCCCACAGCATCTTGCTTCCAGCTCTTTGGGAAGCTAAGAAACAACTCGCTCTGCACAGTGCTCTTACAGCCTACCGGGAACATCTCTTCCAAAGGCCTGTGAAACGCAGTTTCTTTGCAGGCCTGATCTGGCTGAAGTAGGACTTCTGCTCTGGGTGTGCTACATTGCCCTAGAGCTGAAAGGCACAACGTGCAGGCTTCTTTCCAAAGGGCGAGTTGGGCCCCACAGCATCTTGCTTCCAGCTCTTTGGGAAGCTAAGAAACAACTCGCTCTGCACAGTGCTCTTACAGCCTACCGGGAACATCTCTTCCAAAGGCCTGTGAAACGCAGTTTCTTTGCAGGCCTGATCTGGCTGAAGTAGGACTTCTGCTCTGGGTGTGCTACATTGCCCTAGAGCTGAAAGGCACAACGTGCAGGCTTCTTTCCAAAGGGCGAGTTGGGCCCCACAGCATCTTGCTTCCAGCTCTTTGGGAAGCTAAGAAACAACTCGCTCTGCACAGTGCTCTTACAGCCTACCGGGAACATCTCTTCCAAAGGCCTGTGAAACGCAGTTTCTTTGCAGGCCTGATCTGGCTGAAGTAGGACTTCTGCTCTGGGTGTGCTACATTGCCCTAGAGCTGAAAGGCACAACGTGCAGGCTTCTTTCCAAAGGGCGAGTTGGGCCCCACAGCATCTTGCTTCCAGCTCTTTGGGAAGCTAAGAAACAACTCGCTCTGCACAGTGCTCTTACAGCCTACCGGGAACATCTCTTCCAAAGGCCTGTGAAACGCAGTTTCTTTGCAGGCCTGATCTGGCTGAAGTAGGACTTCTGCTCTGGGTGTGCTACATTGCCCTAGAGCTGAAAGGCACAACGTGCAGGCTTCTTTCCAAAGGGCGAGTTGGGCCCCACAGCATCTTGCTTCCAGCTCTTTGGGAAGCTAAGAAACAACTCGCTCTGCACAGTGCTCTTACAGCCTACCGGGAACATCTCTTCCAAAGGCCTGTGAAACGCAGTTTCTTTGCAGGCCTGATCTGGCTGAAGTAGGACTTCTGCTCTGGGTGTGCTACATTGCCCTAGAGCTGAAAGGCACAACGTGCAGGCTTCTTTCCAAAGGGCGAGTTGGGCCCCACAGCATCTTGCTTCCAGCTCTTTGGGAAGCTAAGAAACAACTCGCTCTGCACAGTGCTCTTACAGCCTACCGGGAACATCTCTTCCAAAGGCCTGTGAAACGCAGTTTCTTTGCAGGCCTGATCTGGCTGAAGTAGGACTTCTGCTCTGGGTGTGCTACATTGCCCTAGAGCTGAAAGGCACAACGTGCAGGCTTCTTTCCAAAGGGCGAGTTGGGCCCCACAGCATCTTGCTTCCAGCTCTTTGGGAAGCTAAGAAACAACTCGCTCTGCACAGTGCTCTTACAGCCTACCGGGAACATCTCTTCCAAAGGCCTGTGAAACGCAGTTTCTTTGCAGGCCTGATCTGGCTGAAGTAGGACTTCTGCTCTGGGTGTGCTACATTGCCCTAGAGCTGAAAGGCACAACGTGCAGGCTTCTTTCCAAAGGGCGAGTTGGGCCCCACAGCATCTTGCTTCCAGCTCTTTGGGAAGCTAAGAAACAACTCGCTCTGCACAGTGCTCTTACAGCCTACCGGGAACATCTCTTCCAAAGGCCTGTGAAACGCAGTTTCTTTGCAGGCCTGATCTGGCTGAAGTAGGACTTCTGCTCTGGGTGTGCTACATTGCCCTAGAGCTGAAAGGCACAACGTGCAGGCTTCTTTCCAAAGGGCGAGTTGGGCCCCACAGCATCTTGCTTCCAGCTCTTTGGGAAGCTAAGAAACAACTCGCTCTGCACAGTGCTCTTACAGCCTACCGGGAACATCTCTTCCAAAGGCCTGTGAAACGCAGTTTCTTTGCAGGCCTGATCTGGCTGAAGTAGGACTTCTGCTCTGGGTGTGCTACATTGCCCTAGAGCTGAAAGGCACAACGTGCAGGCTTCTTTCCAAAGGGCGAGTTGGGCCCCACAGCATCTTGCTTCCAGCTCTTTGGGAAGCTAAGAAACAACTCGCTCTGCACAGTGCTCTTACAGCCTACCGGGAACATCTCTTCCAAAGGCCTGTGAAACGCAGTTTCTTTGCAGGCCTGATCTGGCTGAAGTAGGACTTCTGCTCTGGGTGTGCTACATTGCCCTAGAGCTGAAAGGCACAACGTGCAGGCTTCTTTCCAAAGGGCGAGTTGGGCCCCACAGCATCTTGCTTCCAGCTCTTTGGGAAGCTAAGAAACAACTCGCTCTGCACAGTGCTCTTACAGCCTACCGGGAACATCTCTTCCAAAGGCCTGTGAAACGCAGTTTCTTTGCAGGCCTGATCTGGCTGAAGTAGGACTTCTGCTCTGGGTGTGCTACATTGCCCTAGAGCTGAAAGGCACAACGTGCAGGCTTCTTTCCAAAGGGCGAGTTGGGCCCCACAGCATCTTGCTTCCAGCTCTTTGGGAAGCTAAGAAACAACTCGCTCTGCACAGTGCTCTTACAGCCTACCGGGAACATCTCTTCCAAAGGCCTGTGAAACGCAGTTTCTTTGCAGGCCTGATCTGGCTGAAGTAGGACTTCTGCTCTGGGTGTGCTACATTGCCCTAGAGCTGAAAGGCACAACGTGCAGGCTTCTTTCCAAAGGGCGAGTTGGGCCCCACAGCATCTTGCTTCCAGCTCTTTGGGAAGCTAAGAAACAACTCGCTCTGCACAGTGCTCTTACAGCCTACCGGGAACATCTCTTCCAAAGGCCTGTGAAACGCAGTTTCTTTGCAGGCCTGATCTGGCTGAAGTAGGACTTCTGCTCTGGGTGTGCTACATTGCCCTAGAGCTGAAAGGCACAACGTGCAGGCTTCTTTCCAAAGGGCGAGTTGGGCCCCACAGCATCTTGCTTCCAGCTCTTTGGGAAGCTAAGAAACAACTCGCTCTGCACAGTGCTCTTACAGCCTACCGGGAACATCTCTTCCAAAGGCCTGTGAAACGCAGTTTCTTTGCAGGCCTGATCTGGCTGAAGTAGGACTTCTGCTCTGGGTGTGCTACATTGCCCTAGAGCTGAAAGGCACAACGTGCAGGCTTCTTTCCAAAGGGCGAGTTGGGCCCCACAGCATCTTGCTTCCAGCTCTTTGGGAAGCTAAGAAACAACTCGCTCTGCACAGTGCTCTTACAGCCTACCGGGAACATCTCTTCCAAAGGCCTGTGAAACGCAGTTTCTTTGCAGGCCTGATCTGGCTGAAGTAGGACTTCTGCTCTGGGTGTGCTACATTGCCCTAGAGCTGAAAGGCACAACGTGCAGGCTTCTTTCCAAAGGGCGAGTTGGGCCCCACAGCATCTTGCTTCCAGCTCTTTGGGAAGCTAAGAAACAACTCGCTCTGCACAGTGCTCTTACAGCCTACCGGGAACATCTCTTCCAAAGGCCTGTGAAACGCAGTTTCTTTGCAGGCCTGATCTGGCTGAAGTAGGACTTCTGCTCTGGGTGTGCTACATTGCCCTAGAGCTGAAAGGCACAACGTGCAGGCTTCTTTCCAAAGGGCGAGTTGGGCCCCACAGCATCTTGCTTCCAGCTCTTTGGGAAGCTAAGAAACAACTCGCTCTGCACAGTGCTCTTACAGCCTACCGGGAACATCTCTTCCAAAGGCCTGTGAAACGCAGTTTCTTTGCAGGCCTGATCTGGCTGAAGTAGGACTTCTGCTCTGGGTGTGCTACATTGCCCTAGAGCTGAAAGGCACAACGTGCAGGCTTCTTTCCAAAGGGCGAGTTGGGCCCCACAGCATCTTGCTTCCAGCTCTTTGGGAAGCTAAGAAACAACTCGCTCTGCACAGTGCTCTTACAGCCTACCGGGAACATCTCTTCCAAAGGCCTGTGAAACGCAGTTTCTTTGCAGGCCTGATCTGGCTGAAGTAGGACTTCTGCTCTGGGTGTGCTACATTGCCCTAGAGCTGAAAGGCACAACGTGCAGGCTTCTTTCCAAAGGGCGAGTTGGGCCCCACAGCATCTTGCTTCCAGCTCTTTGGGAAGCTAAGAAACAACTCGCTCTGCACAGTGCTCTTACAGCCTACCGGGAACATCTCCTCCAAAGGCCTGTGAAACGCAGTTTCTTTGCAGGCCTGATCTGGCTGAAGTAGGACTTCTGCTCTGGGTGTGCTACATTGCCCTAGAGCTGAAAGGCACAACGTGCAGGCTTCTTTCCAAAGGGCGAGTTGGGCCCCACAGCATCTTGCTTCCAGCTCTTTGGGAAGCTAAGAAACAACTCGCTCTGCACAGTGCTCTTACAGCCTACCGGGAACATCTCTTCCAAAGGCCTGTGAAACGCAGTTTCTTTGCAGGCCTGATCTGGCTGAAGTAGGACTTCTGCTCTGGGTGTGCTACATTGCCCTAGAGCTGAAAGGCACAACGTGCAGGCTTCTTTCCAAAGGGCGAGTTGGGCCCCACAGCATCTTGCTTCCAGCTCTTTGGGAAGCTAAGAAACAACTCGCTCTGCACAGTGCTCTTACAGCCTACCGGGAACATCTCTTCCAAAGGCCTGTGAAACGCAGTTTCTTTGCAGGCCTGATCTGGCTGAAGTAGGACTTCTGCTCTGGGTGTGCTACATTGCCCTAGAGCTGAAAGGCACAACGTGCAGGCTTCTTTCCAAAGGGCGAGTTGGGCCCCACAGCATCTTGCTTCCAGCTCTTTGGGAAGCTAAGAAACAACTCGCTCTGCACAGTGCTCTTACAGCCTACCGGGAACATCTCTTCCAAAGGCCTGTGAAACGCAGTTTCTTTGCAGGCCTGATCTGGCTGAAGTAGGACTTCTGCTCTGGGTGTGCTACATTGCCCTAGAGCTGAAAGGCACAACGTGCAGGCTTCTTTCCAAAGGGCGAGTTGGGCCCCACAGCATCTTGCTTCCAGCTCTTTGGGAAGCTAAGAAACAACTCGCTCTGCACAGTGCTCTTACAGCCTACCGGGAACATCTCTTCCAAAGGCCTGTGAAACGCAGTTTCTTTGCAGGCCTGATCTGGCTGAAGTAGGACTTCTGCTCTGGGTGTGCTACATTGCCCTAGAGCTGAAAGGCACAACGTGCAGGCTTCTTTCCAAAGGGCGAGTTGGGCCCCACAGCATCTTGCTTCCAGCTCTTTGGGAAGCTAAGAAACAACTCGCTCTGCACAGTGCTCTTACAGCCTACCGGGAACATCTCTTCCAAAGGCCTGTGAAACGCAGTTTCTTTGCAGGCCTGATCTGGCTGAAGTAGGACTTCTGCTCTGGGTGTGCTACATTGCCCTAGAGCTGAAAGGCACAACGTGCAGGCTTCTTTCCAAAGGGCGAGTTGGGCCCCACAGCATCTTGCTTCCAGCTCTTTGGGAAGCTAAGAAACAACTCGCTCTGCACAGTGCTCTTACAGCCTACCGGGAACATCTCTTCCAAAGGCCTGTGAAACGCAGTTTCTTTGCAGGCCTGATCTGGCTGAAGTAGGACTTCTGCTCTGGGTGTGCTACATTGCCCTAGAGCTGAAAGGCACAACGTGCAGGCTTCTTTCCAAAGGGCGAGTTGGGCCCCACAGCATCTTGCTTCCAGCTCTTTGGGAAGCTAAGAAACAACTCGCTCTGCACAGTGCTCTTACAGCCTACCGGGAACATCTCTTCCAAAGGCCTGTGAAACGCAGTTTCTTTGCAGGCCTGATCTGGCTGAAGTAGGACTTCTGCTCTGGGTGTGCTACATTGCCCTAGAGCTGAAAGGCACAACGTGCAGGCTTCTTTCCAAAGGGCGATTTGGGCCCCAAAGCATCTTGCTTCCAGCTCCTTTGGAAGCTAAGAAACAACTCGCTCTGCACTCCTCTCTTACAGCCATCCGGCAACATCTCCTGCAAATGCCTTTGGAACGCAGTTTCTTTGCAGGCCTGATCTGGCAGAAGTAGAACTTCTGCTCTGGGTGTGCTACATTGCCCTAGAGCTGAAAGGCACAACGTGCAGGCTTCTTTCCAAAGGGCGAGTTGGGCCCCACAGCATCTTGCTTCCAGCTCTTTGGGAAGCTAAGAAACAACTCGCTCTGCACAGTGCTCTTACAGCCTACCGGGAACATCTCTTCCAAAGGCCTGTGAAACGCAGTTTCTTTGCAGGCCTGATCTGGCTGAAGTAGGACTTCTGCTCTGGGTGTGCTACATTGCCCTAGAGCTGAAAGGCACAACGTGCAGGCTTCTTTCCAAAGGGCGAGTTGGGCCCCACAGCATCTTGCTTCCAGCTCTTTGGGAAGCTAAGAAACAACTCGCTCTGCACAGTGCTCTTACAGCCTACCGGGAACATCTCTTCCAAAGGCCTGTGAAACGCAGTTTCTTTGCAGGCCTGATCTGGCTGAAGTAGGACTTCTGCTCTGGGTGTGCTACATTGCCCTAGAGCTGAAAGGCACAACGTGCAGGCTTCTTTCCAAAGGGCGAGTTGGGCCCCACAGCATCTTGCTTCCAGCTCTTTGGGAAGCTAAGAAACAACTCGCTCTGCACAGTGCTCTTACAGCCTACCGGGAACATCTCTTCCAAAGGCCTGTGAAACGCAGTTTCTTTGCAGGCCTGATCTGGCTGAAGTAGGACTTCTGCTCTGGGTGTGCTACATTGCCCTAGAGCTGAAAGGCACAACGTGCAGGCTTCTTTCCAAAGGGCGAGTTGGGCCCCACAGCATCTTGCTTCCAGCTCTTTGGGAAGCTAAGAAACAACTCGCTCTGCACAGTGCTCTTACAGCCTACCGGGAACATCTCTTCCAAAGGCCTGTGAAACGCAGTTTCTTTGCAGGCCTGATCTGGCTGAAGTAGGACTTCTGCTCTGGGTGTGCTACATTGCCCTAGAGCTGAAAGGCACAACGTGCAGGCTTCTTTCCAAAGGGCGAGTTGGGCCCCACAGCATCTTGCTTCCAGCTCTTTGGGAAGCTAAGAAACAACTCGCTCTGCACAGTGCTCTTACAGCCTACCGGGAACATCTCTTCCAAAGGCCTGTGAAACGCAGTTTCTTTGCAGGCCTGATCTGGCTGAAGTAGGACTTCTGCTCTGGGTGTGCTACATTGCCCTAGAGCTGAAAGGCACAACGTGCAGGCTTCTTTCCAAAGGGCGAGTTGGGCCCCAAAGCATCTTGCTTCCAGCTCCTTTGGAAGCTAAGAAACAACTCGCTCTGCACTCTTCTCTTACAGCCATCCGGGAACATCTCCTGCAAATGCCTTTGGAACGCAGTTTCTTTGCAGGCCTGATCTGGCAGAAGTAGAACTTCTGCTCTGGGTGTGCTACATTGCCCTAGAGCTGAAAGGCACAACGTGCAGGCTTCTTTCCAAAGGGCGAGTTGGGCCCCACAGCATCTTGCTTCCAGCTCTTTGGGAAGCTAAGAAACAACTCGCTCTGCACAGTGCTCTTACAGCCTACCGGGAACATCTCTTCCAAAGGCCTGTGAAACGCAGTTTCTTTGCAGGCCTGATCTGGCTGAAGTAGGACTTCTGCTCTGGGTGTGCTACATTGCCCTAGAGCTGAAAGGCACAACGTGCAGGCTTCTTTCCAAAGGGCGAGTTGGGCCCCACAGCATCTTGCTTCCAGCTCTTTGGGAAGCTAAGAAACAACTCGCTCTGCACAGTGCTCTTACAGCCTACCGGGAACATCTCTTCCAAAGGCCTGTGAAACGCAGTTTCTTTGCAGGCCTGATCTGGCTGAAGTAGGACTTCTGCTCTGGGTGTGCTACATTGCCCTAGAGCTGAAAGGCACAACGTGCAGGCTTCTTTCCAAAGGGCGAGTTGGGCCCCACAGCATCTTGCTTCCAGCTCTTTGGGAAGCTAAGAAACAACTCGCTCTGCACAGTGCTCTTACAGCCTACCGGGAACATCTCTTCCAAAGGCCTGTGAAACGCAGTTTCTTTGCAGGCCTGATCTGGCTGAAGTAGGACTTCTGCTCTGGGTGTGCTACATTGCCCTAGAGCTGAAAGGCACAACGTGCAGGCTTCTTTCCAAAGGGCGAGTTGGGCCCCAAAGCATCTTGCTTCCAGCTCCTTTGGAAGCTAAGAAACAACTCGCTCTGCACTGTTCTCTTACAGCCATCCGGGAACATCTCCTGCAAATGCCTTTGGAACGCAGTTTCTTTGCAGGCCTGATCTGGCAGAAGTAGAACTTCTGCTCTGGGTGTGCTACATTGCCCTAGAGCTGAAAGGCACAACGTGCAGGCTTCTTTCCAAAGGGCGAGTTGGGCCCCACAGCATCTTGCTTCCAGCTCTTTGGGAAGCTAAGAAACAACTCGCTCTGCACAGTGCTCTTACAGCCTACCGGGAACATCTCTTCCAAAGGCCTGTGAAACGCAGTTTCTTTGCAGGCCTGATCTGGCTGAAGTAGGACTTCTGCTCTGGGTGTGCTACATTGCCCTAGAGCTGAAAGGCACAACGTGCAGGCTTCTTTCCAAAGGGCGAGTTGGGCCCCACAGCATCTTGCTTCCAGCTCTTTGGGAAGCTAAGAAACAACTCGCTCTGCACAGTGCTCTTACAGCCTACCGGGAACATCTCTTCCAAAGGCCTGTGAAACGCAGTTTCTTTGCAGGCCTGATCTGGCTGAAGTAGGACTTCTGCTCTGGGTGTGCTACATTGCCCTAGAGCTGAAAGGCACAACGTGCAGGCTTCTTTCCAAAGGGCGAGTTGGGCCCCACAGCATCTTGCTTCCAGCTCTTTGGGAAGCTAAGAAACAACTCGCTCTGCACAGTGCTCTTACAGCCTACCGGGAACATCTCTTCCAAAGGCCTGTGAAACGCAGTTTCTTTGCAGGCCTGATCTGGCTGAAGTAGGACTTCTGCTCTGGGTGTGCTACATTGCCCTAGAGCTGAAAGGCACAACGTGCAGGCTTCTTTCCAAAGGGCGAGTTGGGCCCCACAGCATCTTGCTTCCAGCTCTTTGGGAAGCTAAGAAACAACTCGCTCTGCACAGTGCTCTTACAGCCTACCGGGAACATCTCTTCCAAAGGCCTGTGAAACGCAGTTTCTTTGCAGGCCTGATCTGGCTGAAGTAGGACTTCTGCTCTGGGTGTGCTACATTGCCCTAGAGCTGAAAGGCACAACGTGCAGGCTTCTTTCCAAAGGGCGAGTTGGGCCCCACAGCATCTTGCTTCCAGCTCTTTGGGAAGCTAAGAAACAACTCGCTCTGCACAGTGCTCTTACAGCCTACCGGGAACATCTCTTCCAAAGGCCTGTGAAACGCAGTTTCTTTGCAGGCCTGATCTGGCTGAAGTAGGACTTCTGCTCTGGGTGTGCTACATTGCCCTAGAGCTGAAAGGCACAACGTGCAGGCTTCTTTCCAAAGGGCGAGTTGGGCCCCACAGCATCTTGCTTCCAGCTCTTTGGGAAGCTAAGAAACAACTCGCTCTGCACAGTGCTCTTACAGCCTACCGGGAACATCTCTTCCAAAGGCCTGTGAAACGCAGTTTCTTTGCAGGCCTGATCTGGCTGAAGTAGGACTTCTGCTCTGGGTGTGCTACATTGCCCTAGAGCTGAAAGGCACAACGTGCAGGCTTCTTTCCAAAGGGCGAGTTGGGCCCCACAGCATCTTGCTTCCAGCTCTTTGGGAAGCTAAGAAACAACTCGCTCTGCACAGTGCTCTTACAGCCTACCGGGAACATCTCTTCCAAAGGCCTGTGAAACGCAGTTTCTTTGCAGGCCTGATCTGGCTGAAGTAGGACTTCTGCTCTGGGTGTGCTACATTGCCCTAGAGCTGAAAGGCACAACGTGCAGGCTTCTTTCCAAAGGGCGAGTTGGGCCCCACAGCATCTTGCTTCCAGCTCTTTGGGAAGCTAAGAAACAACTCGCTCTGCACTGTTCTCTTACAGCCTTCCGGGAACATCTCCTCCAAAGGCCTGTGAAACGCAGTTTCTTTGCAGGCCTGATCTGGCAGAAGTAGAACTTCTGCTCTGGGTGTGCTACATTGCCCTAGAGCTGAAAGGCACAACGTGCAGGCTTCTTTCCAAAGGGCGAGTTGGGCCCCACAGCATCTTGCTTCCAGCTCTTTGGGAAGCTAAGAAACAACTCGCTCTGCACAGTGCTCTTACAGCCTACCGGGAACATCTCTTCCAAAGGCCTGTGAAACGCAGTTTCTTTGCAGGCCTGATCTGGCTGAAGTAGGACTTCTGCTCTGGGTGTGCTACATTGCCCTAGAGCTGAAAGGCACAACGTGCAGGCTTCTTTCCAAAGGGCGAGTTGGGCCCCACAGCATCTTGCTTCCAGCTCTTTGGGAAGCTAAGAAACAACTCGCTCTGCACAGTGCTCTTACAGCCTACCGGGAACATCTCTTCCAAAGGCCTGTGAAACGCAGTTTCTTTGCAGGCCTGATCTGGCTGAAGTAGGACTTCTGCTCTGGGTGTGCTACATTGCCCTAGAGCTGAAAGGCACAACGTGCAGGCTTCTTTCCAAAGGGCGAGTTGGGCCCCACAGCATCTTGCTTCCAGCTCTTTGGGAAGCTAAGAAACAACTCGCTCTGCACAGTGCTCTTACAGCCTACCGGGAACATCTCTTCCAAAGGCCTGTGAAACGCAGTTTCTTTGCAGGCCTGATCTGGCTGAAGTAGGACTTCTGCTCTGGGTGTGCTACATTGCCCTAGAGCTGAAAGGCACAACGTGCAGGCTTCTTTCCAAAGGGCGAGTTGGGCCCCACAGCATCTTGCTTCCAGCTCTTTGGGAAGCTAAGAAACAACTCGCTCTGCACAGTGCTCTTACAGCCTACCGGGAACATCTCTTCCAAAGGCCTGTGAAACGCAGTTTCTTTGCAGGCCTGATCTGGCTGAAGTAGGACTTCTGCTCTGGGTGTGCTACATTGCCCTAGAGCTGAAAGGCACAACGTGCAGGCTTCTTTCCAAAGGGCGAGTTGGGCCCCACAGCATCTTGCTTCCAGCTCTTTGGGAAGCTAAGAAACAACTCGCTCTGCACAGTGCTCTTACAGCCTACCGGGAACATCTCTTCCAAAGGCCTGTGAAACGCAGTTTCTTTGCAGGCCTGATCTGGCTGAAGTAGGACTTCTGCTCTGGGTGTGCTACATTGCCCTAGAGCTGAAAGGCACAACGTGCAGGCTTCTTTCCAAAGGGCGAGTTGGGCCCCAAAGCATCTTGCTTCCAGCTCCTTGGGAAGCTAAGAAACAACTCGCTCTGCACTGTGCTCTTACAGCCATCCGGGAACATCTCCTCCAAAGGCCTGTGAAACGCAGTTTCTTTGCAGGCCTGATCTGGCAGAAGTAGGACTTCTGCTCTGGGTGTGCTACATTGCCCTAGAGCTGAAAGGCACAACGTGCAGGCTTCTTTCCAAAGGGCGAGTTGGGCCCCACAGCATCTTGCTTCCAGCTCTTTGGGAAGCTAAGAAACAACTCGCTCTGCACAGTGCTCTTACAGCCTACCGGGAACATCTCTTCCAAAGGCCTGTGAAACGCAGTTTCTTTGCAGGCCTGATCTGGCTGAAGTAGGACTTCTGCTCTGGGTGTGCTACATTGCCCTAGAGCTGAAAGGCACAACGTGCAGGCTTCTTTCCAAAGGGCGAGTTGGGCCCCACAGCATCTTGCTTCCAGCTCTTTGGGAAGCTAAGAAACAACTCGCTCTGCACAGTGCTCTTACAGCCTACCGGGAACATCTCTTCCAAAGGCCTGTGAAACGCAGTTTCTTTGCAGGCCTGATCTGGCTGAAGTAGGACTTCTGCTCTGGGTGTGCTACATTGCCCTAGAGCTGAAAGGCACAACGTGCAGGCTTCTTTCCAAAGGGCGAGTTGGGCCCCACAGCATCTTGCTTCCAGCTCTTTGGGAAGCTAAGAAACAACTCGCTCTGCACAGTGCTCTTACAGCCTACCGGGAACATCTCTTCCAAAGGCCTGTGAAACGCAGTTTCTTTGCAGGCCTGATCTGGCTGAAGTAGGACTTCTGCTCTGGGTGTGCTACATTGCCCTAGAGCTGAAAGGCACAACGTGCAGGCTTCTTTCCAAAGGGCGAGTTGGGCCCCACAGCATCTTGCTTCCAGCTCTTTGGGAAGCTAAGAAACAACTCGCTCTGCACTGTGCTCTTACAGCCTTCCGGGAACATCTCTTCCAAAGGCCTGTGAAACGCAGTTTCTTTGCAGGCCTGATCTGGCAGAAGTAGAACTTCTGCTCTGGGTGTGCTACATTGCCCTAGAGCTGAAAGGCACAACGTGCAGGCTTCTTTCCAAAGGGCGAGTTGGGCCCCACAGCATCTTGCTTCCAGCTCTTTGGGAAGCTAAGAAACAACTCGCTCTGCACAGTGCTCTTACAGCCTACCGGGAACATCTCTTCCAAAGGCCTGTGAAACGCAGTTTCTTTGCAGGCCTGATCTGGCTGAAGTAGGACTTCTGCTCTGGGTGTGCTACATTGCCCTAGAGCTGAAAGGCACAACGTGCAGGCTTCTTTCCAAAGGGCGAGTTGGGCCCCACAGCATCTTGCTTCCAGCTCTTTGGGAAGCTAAGAAACAACTCGCTCTGCACAGTGCTCTTACAGCCTACCGGGAACATCTCTTCCAAAGGCCTGTGAAACGCAGTTTCTTTGCAGGCCTGATCTGGCTGAAGTAGGACTTCTGCTCTGGGTGTGCTACATTGCCCTAGAGCTGAAAGGCACAACGTGCAGGCTTCTTTCCAAAGGGCGAGTTGGGCCCCACAGCATCTTGCTTCCAGCTCTTTGGGAAGCTAAGAAACAACTCGCTCTGCACAGTGCTCTTACAGCCTACCGGGAACATCTCTTCCAAAGGCCTGTGAAACGCAGTTTCTTTGCAGGCCTGATCTGGCTGAAGTAGGACTTCTGCTCTGGGTGTGCTACATTGCCCTAGAGCTGAAAGGCACAACGTGCAGGCTTCTTTCCAAAGGGCGAGTTGGGCCCCACAGCATCTTGCTTCCAGCTCTTTGGGAAGCTAAGAAACAACTCGCTCTGCACAGTGCTCTTACAGCCTACCGGGAACATCTCCTCCAAAGGCCTGTGAAACGCAGTTTCTTTGCAGGCCTGATCTGGCTGAAGTAGGACTTCTGCTCTGGGTGTGCTACATTGCCCTAGAGCTGAAAGGCACAACGTGCAGGCTTCTTTCCAAAGGGCGAGTTGGGCCCCACAGCATCTTGCTTCCAGCTCTTTGGGAAGCTAAGAAACAACTCGCTCTGCACTGTGCTCTTACAGCCTACCGGGAACATCTCCTCCAAAGGCCTGTGAAACGCAGTTTCTTTGCAGGCCTGATCTGGCTGAAGTAGGACTTCTGCTCTGGGTGTGCTACATTGCCCTAGAGCTGAAAGGCACAACGTGCAGGCTTCTTTCCAAAGGGCGAGTTGGGCCCCACAGCATCTTGCTTCCAGCTCTTTGGGAAGCTAAGAAACAACTCGCTCTGCACAGTGCTCTTACAGCCTACCGGGAACATCTCTTCCAAAGGCCTGTGAAACGCAGTTTCTTTGCAGGCCTGATCTGGCTGAAGTAGGACTTCTGCTCTGGGTGTGCTACATTGCCCTAGAGCTGAAAGGCACAACGTGCAGGCTTCTTTCCAAAGGGCGAGTTGGGCCCCACAGCATCTTGCTTCCAGCTCTTTGGGAAGCTAAGAAACAACTCGCTCTGCACAGTGCTCTTACAGCCTACCGGGAACATCTCTTCCAAAGGCCTGTGAAACGCAGTTTCTTTGCAGGCCTGATCTGGCTGAAGTAGGACTTCTGCTCTGGGTGTGCTACATTGCCCTAGAGCTGAAAGGCACAACGTGCAGGCTTCTTTCCAAAGGGCGAGTTGGGCCCCACAGCATCTTGCTTCCAGCTCTTTGGGAAGCTAAGAAACAACTCGCTCTGCACAGTGCTCTTACAGCCTACCGGGAACATCTCTTCCAAAGGCCTGTGAAACGCAGTTTCTTTGCAGGCCTGATCTGGCTGAAGTAGGACTTCTGCTCTGGGTGTGCTACATTGCCCTAGAGCTGAAAGGCACAACGTGCAGGCTTCTTTCCAAAGGGCGAGTTGGGCCCCACAGCATCTTGCTTCCAGCTCTTTGGGAAGCTAAGAAACAACTCGCTCTGCACAGTGCTCTTACAGCCTACCGGGAACATCTCTTCCAAAGGCCTGTGAAACGCAGTTTCTTTGCAGGCCTGATCTGGCTGAAGTAGGACTTCTGCTCTGGGTGTGCTACATTGCCCTAGAGCTGAAAGGCACAACGTGCAGGCTTCTTTCCAAAGGGCGAGTTGGGCCCCACAGCATCTTGCTTCCAGCTCTTTGGGAAGCTAAGAAACAACTCGCTCTGCACAGTGCTCTTACAGCCTACCGGGAACATCTCTTCCAAAGGCCTGTGAAACGCAGTTTCTTTGCAGGCCTGATCTGGCTGAAGTAGGACTTCTGCTCTGGGTGTGCTACATTGCCCTAGAGCTGAAAGGCACAACGTGCAGGCTTCTTTCCAAAGGGCGAGTTGGGCCCCAAAGCATCTTGCTTCCAGCTCTTTGGGAAGCTAAGAAACAACTCGCTCTGCACTGTGCTCTTACAGCCATCCGGGAACATCTCCTCCAAAGGCCTGTGGAACGCAGTTTCTTTGCAGGCCTGATCTGGCAGAAGTAGGACTTCTGCTCTGGGTGTGCTACATTGCCCTAGAGCTGAAAGGCACAACGTGCAGGCTTCTTTCCAAAGGGCGAGTTGGGCCCCACAGCATCTTGCTTCCAGCTCTTTGGGAAGCTAAGAAACAACTCGCTCTGCACAGTGCTCTTACAGCCTACCGGGAACATCTCTTCCAAAGGCCTGTGAAACGCAGTTTCTTTGCAGGCCTGATCTGGCTGAAGTAGGACTTCTGCTCTGGGTGTGCTACATTGCCCTAGAGCTGAAAGGCACAACGTGCAGGCTTCTTTCCAAAGGGCGAGTTGGGCCCCACAGCATCTTGCTTCCAGCTCTTTGGGAAGCTAAGAAACAACTCGCTCTGCACAGTGCTCTTACAGCCTACCGGGAACATCTCTTCCAAAGGCCTGTGAAACGCAGTTTCTTTGCAGGCCTGATCTGGCTGAAGTAGGACTTCTGCTCTGGGTGTGCTACATTGCCCTAGAGCTGAAAGGCACAACGTGCAGGCTTCTTTCCAAAGGGCGAGTTGGGCCCCACAGCATCTTGCTTCCAGCTCTTTGGGAAGCTAAGAAACAACTCGCTCTGCACAGTGCTCTTACAGCCTTCCGGGAACATCTCCTCCAAAGGCCTGTGAAACGCAGTTTCTTTGCAGGCCTGATCTGGCTGAAGTAGGACTTCTGCTCTGGGTGTGCTACATTGCCCTAGAGCTGAAAGGCACAACGTGCAGGCTTCTTTCCAAAGGGCGAGTTGGGCCCCACAGCATCTTGCTTCCAGCTCTTTGGGAAGCTAAGAAACAACTCGCTCTGCACAGTGCTCTTACAGCCTACCGGGAACATCTCTTCCAAAGGCCTGTGAAACGCAGTTTCTTTGCAGGCCTGATCTGGCTGAAGTAGGACTTCTGCTCTGGGTGTGCTACATTGCCCTAGAGCTGAAAGGCACAACGTGCAGGCTTCTTTCCAAAGGGCGAGTTGGGCCCCACAGCATCTTGCTTCCAGCTCTTTGGGAAGCTAAGAAACAACTCGCTCTGCACAGTGCTCTTACAGCCTACCGGGAACATCTCTTCCAAAGGCCTGTGAAACGCAGTTTCTTTGCAGGCCTGATCTGGCTGAAGTAGGACTTCTGCTCTGGGTGTGCTACATTGCCCTAGAGCTGAAAGGCACAACGTGCAGGCTTCTTTCCAAAGGGCGAGTTGGGCCCCACAGCATCTTGCTTCCAGCTCTTTGGGAAGCTAAGAAACAACTCGCTCTGCACAGTGCTCTTACAGCCTACCGGGAACATCTCTTCCAAAGGCCTGTGAAACGCAGTTTCTTTGCAGGCCTGATCTGGCTGAAGTAGGACTTCTGCTCTGGGTGTGCTACATTGCCCTAGAGCTGAAAGGCACAACGTGCAGGCTTCTTTCCAAAGGGCGAGTTGGGCCCCACAGCATCTTGCTTCCAGCTCTTTGGGAAGCTAAGAAACAACTCGCTCTGCCCAGTGCTCTTACAGCCTACCGGGAACATCTCTTCCAAAGGCCTGTGAAACGCAGTTTCTTTGCAGGCCAGATCTGGCTGAAGTAGGACTTCTGCTCTGGGTGTGCTACATTGCCCTAGAGCTGAAAGGCACAACGTGCAGGCTTCTTTCCAAAGGGCGAGTTGGGCCCCACAGCATCTTGCTTCCAGCTCCTTGGGAAGCTAAGAAACAACTCGCTCTGCACAGTGCTCTTACAGCCATCCGGGAACATCTCCTCCAAAGGCCTGTGAAACGCAGTTTCTTTGCAGGCCTGATCTGGCAGAAGTAGAACTTCTGCTCTGGGTGTGCTACATTGCCCTAGAGCTGAAAGGCACAACGTGCAGGCTTCTTTCCAAAGGGCGAGTTGGGCCCCACAGCATCTTGCTTCCAGCTCTTTGGGAAGCTAAGAAACAACTCGCTCTGCACAGTGCTCTTACAGCCTACCGGGAACATCTCTTCCAAAGGCCTGTGAAACGCAGTTTCTTTGCAGGCCTGATCTGGCTGAAGTAGGACTTCTGCTCTGGGTGTGCTACATTGCCCTAGAGCTGAAAGGCACAACGTGCAGGCTTCTTTCCAAAGGGCGAGTTGGGCCCCACAGCATCTTGCTTCCAGCTCTTTGGGAAGCTAAGAAACAACTCGCTCTGCACAGTGCTCTTACAGCCTACCGGGAACATCTCTTCCAAAGGCCTGTGAAACACAGTTTCTTTGCAGGCCTGATCTGGCTGAAGTAGGACTTCTGCTCTGGGTGTGCTACATTGCCCTAGAGCTGAAAGGCACAACGTGCAGGCTTCTTTCCAAAGGGCGAGTTGGGCCCCACAGCATCTTGCTTCCAGCTCTTTGGGAAGCTAAGAAACAACTCGCTCTGCACAGTGCTCTTACAGCCTACCGGGAACATCTCTTCCAAAGGCCTGTGAAACGCAGTTTCTTTGCAGGCCTGATCTGGCTGAAGTAGGACTTCTGCTCTGGGTGTGCTACATTGCCCTAGAGCTGAAAGGCACAACGTGCAGGCTTCTTTCCAAAGGGCGAGTTGGGCCCCACAGCATCTTGCTTCCAGCTCTTTGGGAAGCTAAGAAACAACTCGCTCTGCACAGTGCTCTTACAGCCTACCGGGAACATCTCTTCCAAAGGCCTGTGAAACGCAGTTTCTTTGCAGGCCTGATCTGGCTGAAGTAGGACTTCTGCTCTGGGTGTGCTACTTTGCCCTAGAGCTGAAAGGCACAACGTGCAGGCTTCTTTCCAAAGGGCGAGTTGGGCCCCACAGCATCTTGCTTCCAGCTCTTTGGGAAGCTAAGAAACAACTCGCTCTGCACAGTGCTCTTACAGCCTACCGGGAACATCTCTTCCAAAGGCCTGTGAAACGCAGTTTCTTTGCAGGCCTGATCTGGCTGAAGTAGGACTTCTGCTCTGGGTGTGCTACATTGCCCTAGAGCTGAAAGGCACAACGTGCAGGCTTCTTTCCAAAGGGCGAGTTGGGCCCCACAGCATCTTGCTTCCAGCTCTTTGGGAAGCTAAGAAACAACTCGCTCTGCACAGTGCTCTTACAGCCGACCGGGAACATCTCCTCCAAAGGCCTGTGAAACGCAGTTTCTTTGCAGGCCTGATCTGGCAGAAGTAGGACTTCTGCTCTGGGTGTGCTACATTGCCCTAGAGCTGAAAGGCACAACGTGCAGGCTTCTTTCCAAAGGGCGAGTTGGGCCCCACAGCATCTTGCTTCCAGCTCTTTGGGAAGCTAAGAAACAACTCGCTCTGCACAGTGCTCTTACAGCCTACCGGGAACATCTCTTCCAAAGGCCTGTGAAACGCAGTTTCTTTGCAGGCCTGATCTGGCTGAAGTAGGACTTCTGCTCTGGGTGTGCTACATTGCCCTAGAGCTGAAAGGCACAACGTGCAGGCTTCTTTCCAAAGGGCGAGTTGGGCCCCACAGCATCTTGCTTCCAGCTCTTTGGGAAGCTAAGAAACAACTCGCTCTGCACAGTGCTCTTACAGCCTACCGGGAACATCTCCTCCAAAGGCCTGTGAAACGCAGTTTCTTTGCAGGCCTGATCTGGCTGAAGTAGGACTTCTGCTCTGGGTGTGCTACATTGCCCTAGAGCTGAAAGGCACAACGTGCAGGCTTCTTTCCAAAGGGCGAGTTGGGCCCCACAGCATCTTGCTTCCAGCTCTTTGGGAAGCTAAGAAACAACTCGCTCTGCACAGTGCTCTTACAGCCTACCGGGAACATCTCTTCCAAAGGCCTGTGAAACGCAGTTTCTTTGCAGGCCTGATCTGGCTGAAGTAGGACTTCTGCTCTGGGTGTGCTACATTGCCCTAGAGCTGAAAGGCACAACGTGCAGGCTTCTTTCCAAAGGGCGAGTTGGGCCCCACAGCATCTTGCTTCCAGCTCTTTGGGAAGCTAAGAAACAACTCGCTCTGCACAGTGCTCTTACAGCCTACCGGGAACATCTCTTCCAAAGGCCTGTGAAACGCAGTTTCTTTGCAGGCCTGATCTGGCTGAAGTAGGACTTCTGCTCTGGGTGTGCTACATTGCCCTAGAGCTGAAAGGCACAACGTGCAGGCTTCTTTCCAAAGGGCGAGTTGGGCCCCACAGCATCTTGCTTCCAGCTCTTTGGGAAGCTAAGAAACAACTCGCTCTGCACAGTGCTCTTACAGCCTACCGGGAACATCTCTTCCAAAGGCCTGTGACGCAGTTTCTTTGCAGGCCTGATCTGGCTGAAGTAGGACTTCTGCTCTGGGTGTGCTACATTGCCCTAGAGCTGAAAGGCACAACGTGCAGGCTTCTTTCCAAAGGGCGAGTTGGGCCCCACAGCATCTTGCTTCCAGCTCTTTGGGAAGCTAAGAAACAACTCGCTCTGCACAGTGCTCTTACAGCCTACCGGGAACATCTCCTCCAAAGGCCTGTGAAACGCAGTTTCTTTGCAGGCCTGATCTGGCTGAAGTAGGACTTCTGCTCTGGGTGTGCTACATTGCCCTAGAGCTGAAAGGCACAACGTGCAGGCTTCTTTCCAAAGGGCGAGTTGGGCCCTACAGCATCTTGCTTCCAGCTCTTTGGGAAGCTAAGAAACAACTCGCTCTGCACAGTGCTCTTACAGCCTACCGGGAACATCTCTTCCAAAGGCCTGTGAAACGCAGTTTCTTTGCAGGCCTGATCTGGCTGAAGTAGGACTTCTGCTCTGGGTGTGCTACATTGCCCTAGAGCTGAAAGGCACAACGTGCAGGCTTCTTTCCAAAGGGCGAGTTGGGCCCCACAGCATCTTGCTTCCAGCTCTTTGGGAAGCTAAGAAACAACTCGCTCTGCACAGTGCTCTTACAGCCTACCGGGAACATCTCGTCCAAAGGCCTGTGAAACGCAGTTTCTTTGCAGGCCTGATCTGGCTGAAGTAGGACTTCTGCTCTGGGTGTGCTACATTGCCCTAGAGCTGAAAGGCACAACGTGCAGGCTTCTTTCCAAAGGGCGAGTTGGGCCCCACAGCATCTTGCTTCCAGCTCTTTGGGAAGCTAAGAAACAACTCGCTCTGCACAGTGCTCTTACAGCCTACCGGGAACATCTCTTCCAAAGGCCTGTGAAACGCAGTTTCTTTGCAGGCCTGATCTGGCTGAAGTAGGACTTCTGCTCTGGGTGTGCTACATTGCCCTAGAGCTGAAAGGCACAACGTGCAGGCTTCTTTCCAAAGGGCGAGTTGGGCCCCACAGCATCTTGCTTCCAGCTCTTTGGGAAGCTAAGAAACAACTCGCTCTGCACAGTGCTCTTACAGCCTACCGGGAACATCTCTTCCAAAGGCCTGTGAAACGCAGTTTCTTTGCAGGCCTGATCTGGCTGAAGTAGGACTTCTGCTCTGGGTGTGCTACATTGCCCTAGAGCTGAAAGGCACAACGTGCAGGCTTCTTTCCAAAGGGCGAGTTGGGCCCCACAGCATCTTGCTTCCAGCTCTTTGGGAAGCTAAGAAACAACTCGCTCTGCACAGTGCTCTTACAGCCTACCGGGAACATCTCTTCCAAAGGCCTGTGAAACGCAGTTTCTTTGCAGGCCTGATCTGGCTGAAGTAGGACTTCTGCTCTGGGTGTGCTACTTTGCCCTAGAGCTGAAAGGCACAACGTGCAGGCTTCTTTCCAAAGGGCGAGTTGGGCCCCACAGCATCTTGCTTCCAGCTCTTTGGGAAGCTAAGAAACAACTCGCTCTGCACAGTGCTCTTACAGCCTACCGGGAACATCTCTTCCAAAGGCCTGTGAAACGCAGTTTCTTTGCAGGCCTGATCTGGCTGAAGTAGGACTTCTGCTCTGGGTGTGCTACTTTGCCCTAGAGCTGAAAGGCACAACGTGCAGGCTTCTTTCCAAAGGGCGAGTTGGGCCCCACAGCATCTTGCTTCCAGCTCTTTGGGAAGCTAAGAAACAACTCGCTCTGCACAGTGCTCTTACAGCCTACCGGGAACATCTCTTCCAAAGGCCTGTGAAACGCAGTTTCTTTGCAGGCCTGATCTGGCTGAAGTAGGACTTCTGCTCTGGGTGTGCTACATTGCCCTAGAGCTGAAAGGCACAACGTGCAGGCTTCTTTCCAAAGGGCGAGTTGGGCCCCACAGCATCTTGCTTCCAGCTCTTTGGGAAGCTAAGAAACAACTCGCTCTGCACAGTGCTCTTACAGCCTACCGGGAACATCTCTTCCAAAGGCCTGTGAAACGCAGTTTCTTTGCAGGCCTGATCTGGCTGAAGTAGGACTTCTGCTCTGGGTGTGCTACATTGCCCTAGAGCTGAAAGGCACAACGTGCAGGCTTCTTTCCAAAGGGCGAGTTGGGCCCCACAGCATCTTGCTTCCAGCTCTTTGGGAAGCTAAGAAACAACTCGCTCTGCACAGTGCTCTTACAGCCTACCGGGAACATCTCTTCCAAAGGCCTGTGAAACGCAGTTTCTTTGCAGGCCTGATCTGGCTGAAGTAGGACTTCTGCTCTGGGTGTGCTACTTTGCCCTAGAGCTGAAAGGCACAACGTGCAGGCTTCTTTCCAAAGGGCGAGTTGGGCCCCACAGCATCTTGCTTCCAGCTCTTTGGGAAGCTAAGAAACAACTCGCTCTGCACAGTGCTCTTACAGCCTACCGGGAACATCTCTTCCAAAGGCCTGTGAAACGCAGTTTCTTTGCAGGCCTGATCTGGCTGAAGTAGGACTTCTGCTCTGGGTGTGCTACATTGCCCTAGAGCTGAAAGGCACAACGTGCAGGCTTCTTTCCAAAGGGCGAGTTGGGCCCCACAGCATCTTGCTTCCAGCTCTTTGGGAAGCTAAGAAACAACTCGCTCTGCACAGTGCTCTTACAGCCTACCGGGAACATCTCTTCCAAAGGCCTGTGAAACGCAGTTTCTTTGCAGGCCTGATCTGGCTGAAGTAGGACTTCTGCTCTGGGTGTGCTACATTGCCCTAGAGCTGAAAGGCACAACGTGCAGGCTTCTTTCCAAAGGGCGAGTTGGGCCCCACAGCATCTTGCTTCCAGCTCTTTGGGAAGCTAAGAAACAACTCGCTCTGCACAGTGCTCTTACAGCCTACCGGGAACATCTCTTCCAAAGGCCTGTGAAACGCAGTTTCTTTGCAGGCCTGATCTGGCTGAAGTAGGACTTCTGCTCTGGGTGTGCTACTTTGCCCTAGAGCTGAAAGGCACAACGTGCAGGCTTCTTTCCAAAGGGCGAGTTGGGCCCCACAGCATCTTGCTTCCAGCTCTTTGGGAAGCTAAGAAACAACTCGCTCTGCACAGTGCTCTTACAGCCTACCGGGAACATCTCTTCCAAAGGCCTGTGAAACGCAGTTTCTTTGCAGGCCTGATCTGGCTGAAGTAGGACTTCTGCTCTGGGTGTGCTACATTGCCCTAGAGCTGAAAGGCACAACGTGCAGGCTTCTTTCCAAAGGGCGAGTTGGGCCCCACAGCATCTTGCTTCCAGCTCTTTGGGAAGCTAAGAAACAACTCGCTCTGCACAGTGCTCTTACAGCCTACCGGGAACATCTCTTCCAAAGGCCTGTGAAACGCAGTTTCTTTGCAGGCCTGATCTGGCTGAAGTAGGACTTCTGCTCTGGGTGTGCTACATTGCCCTAGAGCTGAAAGGCACAACGTGCAGGCTTCTTTCCAAAGGGCGAGTTGGGCCCCACAGCATCTTGCTTCCAGCTCTTTGGGAAGCTAAGAAACAACTCGCTCTGCACAGTGCTCTTACAGCCTACCGGGAACATCTCTTCCAAAGGCCTGTGAAACGCAGTTTCTTTGCAGGCCTGATCTGGCTGAAGTAGGACTTCTGCTCTGGGTGTGCTACTTTGCCCTAGAGCTGAAAGGCACAACGTGCAGGCTTCTTTCCAAAGGGCGAGTTGGGCCCCACAGCATCTTGCTTCCAGCTCTTTGGGAAGCTAAGAAACAACTCGCTCTGCACAGTGCTCTTACAGCCTACCGGGAACATCTCTTCCAAAGGCCTGTGAAACGCAGTTTCTTTGCAGGCCTGATCTGGCTGAAGTAGGACTTCTGCTCTGGGTGTGCTACATTGCCCTAGAGCTGAAAGGCACAACGTGCAGGCTTCTTTCCAAAGGGCGAGTTGGGCCCCACAGCATCTTGCTTCCAGCTCTTTGGGAAGCTAAGAAACAACTCGCTCTGCACAGTGCTCTTACAGCCTACCGGGAACATCTCTTCCAAAGGCCTGTGAAACGCAGTTTCTTTGCAGGCCTGATCTGGCTGAAGTAGGACTTCTGCTCTGGGTGTGCTACATTGCCCTAGAGCTGAAAGGCACAACGTGCAGGCTTCTTTCCAAAGGGCGAGTTGGGCCCCACAGCATCTTGCTTCCAGCTCTTTGGGAAGCTAAGAAACAACTCGCTCTGCACAGTGCTCTTACAGCCTACCGGGAACATCTCTTCCAAAGGCCTGTGAAACGCAGTTTCTTTGCAGGCCTGATCTGGCTGAAGTAGGACTTCTGCTCTGGGTGTGCTACATTGCCCTAGAGCTGAAAGGCACAACGTGCAGGCTTCTTTCCAAAGGGCGAGTTGGGCCCCACAGCATCTTGCTTCCAGCTCTTTGGGAAGCTAAGAAACAACTCGCTCTGCACAGTGCTCTTACAGCCTACCGGGAACATCTCTTCCAAAGGCCTGTGAAACGCAGTTTCTTTGCAGGCCTGATCTGGCTGAAGTAGGACTTCTGCTCTGGGTGTGCTACATTGCCCTAGAGCTGAAAGGCACAACGTGCAGGCTTCTTTCCAAAGGGCGAGTTGGGCCCCACAGCATCTTGCTTCCAGCTCTTTGGGAAGCTAAGAAACAACTCGCTCTGCACAGTGCTCTTACAGCCTACCGGGAACATCTCTTCCAAAGGCCTGTGAAACGCAGTTTCTTTGCAGGCCTGATCTGGCTGAAGTAGGACTTCTGCTCTGGGTGTGCTACATTGCCCTAGAGCTGAAAGGCACAACGTGCAGGCTTCTTTCCAAAGGGCGAGTTGGGCCCCACAGCATCTTGCTTCCAGCTCTTTGGGAAGCTAAGAAACAACTCGCTCTGCACAGTGCTCTTACAGCCTACCGGGAACATCTCTTCCAAAGGCCTGTGAAACGCAGTTTCTTTGCAGGCCTGATCTGGCTGAAGTAGGACTTCTGCTCTGGGTGTGCTACATTGCCCTAGAGCTGAAAGGCACAACGTGCAGGCTTCTTTCCAAAGGGCGAGTTGGGCCCCACAGCATCTTGCTTCCAGCTCTTTGGGAAGCTAAGAAACAACTCGCTCTGCACAGTGCTCTTACAGCCTACCGGGAACATCTCTTCCAAAGGCCTGTGAAACGCAGTTTCTTTGCAGGCCTGATCTGGCTGAAGTAGGACTTCTGCTCTGGGTGTGCTACATTGCCCTAGAGCTGAAAGGCACAACGTGCAGGCTTCTTTCCAAAGGGCGAGTTGGGCCCCACAGCATCTTGCTTCCAGCTCTTTGGGAAGCTAAGAAACAACTCGCTCTGCACAGTGCTCTTACAGCCTACCGGGAACATCTCTTCCAAAGGCCTGTGAAACGCAGTTTCTTTGCAGGCCTGATCTGGCTGAAGTAGGACTTCTGCTCTGGGTGTGCTACATTGCCCTAGAGCTGAAAGGCACAACGTGCAGGCTTCTTTCCAAAGGGCGAGTTGGGCCCCACAGCATCTTGCTTCCAGCTCTTTGGGAAGCTAAGAAACAACTCGCTCTGCACAGTGCTCTTACAGCCTACCGGGAACATCTCTTCCAAAGGCCTGTGAAACGCAGTTTCTTTGCAGGCCTGATCTGGCTGAAGTAGGACTTCTGCTCTGGGTGTGCTACATTGCCCTAGAGCTGAAAGGCACAACGTGCAGGCTTCTTTCCAAAGGGCGAGTTGGGCCCCACAGCATCTTGCTTCCAGCTCTTTGGGAAGCTAAGAAACAACTCGCTCTGCACAGTGCTCTTACAGCCTACCGGGAACATCTCTTCCAAAGGCCTGTGAAACGCAGTTTCTTTGCAGGCCTGATCTGGCTGAAGTAGGACTTCTGCTCTGGGTGTGCTACTTTGCCCTAGAGCTGAAAGGCACAACGTGCAGGCTTCTTTCCAAAGGGCGAGTTGGGCCCCACAGCATCTTGCTTCCAGCTCTTTGGGAAGCTAAGAAACAACTCGCTCTGCACAGTGCTCTTACAGCCTACCGGGAACATCTCTTCCAAAGGCCTGTGAAACGCAGTTTCTTTGCAGGCCTGATCTGGCTGAAGTAGGACTTCTGCTCTGGGTGTGCTACATTGCCCTAGAGCTGAAAGGCACAACGTGCAGGCTTCTTTCCAAAGGGCGAGTTGGGCCCCACAGCATCTTGCTTCCAGCTCTTTGGGAAGCTAAGAAACAACTCGCTCTGCACAGTGCTCTTACAGCCTACCGGGAACATCTCTTCCAAAGGCCTGTGAAACGCAGTTTCTTTGCAGGCCTGATCTGGCTGAAGTAGGACTTCTGCTCTGGGTGTGCTACATTGCCCTAGAGCTGAAAGGCACAACGTGCAGGCTTCTTTCCAAAGGGCGAGTTGGGCCCCACAGCATCTTGCTTCCAGCTCTTTGGGAAGCTAAGAAACAACTCGCTCTGCACAGTGCTCTTACAGCCTACCGGGAACATCTCTTCCAAAGGCCTGTGAAACGCAGTTTCTTTGCAGGCCTGATCTGGCTGAAGTAGGACTTCTGCTCTGGGTGTGCTACTTTGCCCTAGAGCTGAAAGGCACAACGTGCAGGCTTCTTTCCAAAGGGCGAGTTGGGCCCCACAGCATCTTGCTTCCAGCTCTTTGGGAAGCTAAGAAACAACTCGCTCTGCACAGTGCTCTTACAGCCTACCGGGAACATCTCTTCCAAAGGCCTGTGAAACGCAGTTTCTTTGCAGGCCTGATCTGGCTGAAGTAGGACTTCTGCTCTGGGTGTGCTACATTGCCCTAGAGCTGAAAGGCACAACGTGCAGGCTTCTTTCCAAAGGGCGAGTTGGGCCCCACAGCATCTTGCTTCCAGCTCTTTGGGAAGCTAAGAAACAACTCGCTCTGCACAGTGCTCTTACAGCCTACCGGGAACATCTCTTCCAAAGGCCTGTGAAACGCAGTTTCTTTGCAGGCCTGATCTGGCTGAAGTAGGACTTCTGCTCTGGGTGTGCTACATTGCCCTAGAGCTGAAAGGCACAACGTGCAGGCTTCTTTCCAAAGGGCGAGTTGGGCCCCACAGCATCTTGCTTCCAGCTCTTTGGGAAGCTAAGAAACAACTCGCTCTGCACAGTGCTCTTACAGCCTACCGGGAACATCTCTTCCAAAGGCCTGTGAAACGCAGTTTCTTTGCAGGCCTGATCTGGCTGAAGTAGGACTTCTGCTCTGGGTGTGCTACATTGTCCTAGAGCTGAAAGGCACAACGTGCAGGCTTCTTTCCAAAGGGCGAGTTGGGCCCCACAGCATCTTGCTTCCAGCTCTTTGGGAAGCTAAGAAACAACTCGCTCTGCACAGTGCTCTTACAGCCTACCGGGAACATCTCTTCCAAAGGCCTGTGAAACGCAGTTTCTTTGCAGGCCTGATCTGGCTGAAGTAGGACTTCTGCTCTGGGTGTGCTACTTTGCCCAGAGCTGAAAGGCACAACGTGCAGGCTTCTTTCCAAAGGGCGAGTTGGGCCCCACAGCATCTTGCTTCCAGCTCTTTGGGAAGCTAAGAAACAACTCGCTCTGCACAGTGCTCTTACAGCCTACCGGGAACATCTCTTCCAAAGGCCTGTGAAACGCAGTTTCTTTGCAGAGCAATACGTCAC
>NW_027228353.1:0-10102 GCF_037783145.1 Equus przewalskii
CTCTTTGGGAAGCTAAGAAACAACTCGCTCTGCACAGTGCTCTTACAGCCTACCGGGAACATGTCTTACAAAGGCCTGTGAAACGCAGTTTCTTTGCAGGCCTGATCTGGCTGAAGTAGAACTTCTGCTCTGGGTGTGCTCACATTGCCCTAGAGCTGAAAGGCACAACGTGCAGGCTTCTTTCCAAAGGGCGAGTTGGGCCCCAGAGCATCTTGCTTCCAGCTCTTTGGGAAGCGAAGAAACAACTCGCTCTGCACAGTGCTCTTACAGCCTACCGGGAACATCTCTTACAAAGGCCTGTGAAACGCAGTTTCTTTGCAGGCCTGATCTGGCTGAAGTAGAACTTCTGCTCTGCCGGGTGCGACATGGCCCTAGAGCTGCAAGGCACAAAGTCCTGCCTTGTTTCCACAAGGGGAGACAAGTCCCTCAAGTCCAGCTTCCAGCTCTTTGAGCAGCTAAGAAACAACTTGCTCTGCACAGGGCTCTTACAGCCTACCGGGAACATGTCTTACAAAGGCCTGTGAAACGCAGTTTCTTTGCAGGCCTGATCTGGCTGAAGTAGAACTTCTGCTCTGGGTGTGCCACATTGCCCTAGAGCTGAAAGGCACAACGTGCAGGCTTCTTTCCAAAGGGCGAGTTGGGCCCCAAAGCATCTTGCTTCCAGCTCTTTGGGAAGCTAAGAAACAACTCGCTCTGCACAGTGCTCTTACAGCCTACCGGGAACATGTCTTACAAAGGCCTGTGAAACGCAGTTTCTTTGCAGGCCTGATCTGGCTGAAGTAGAACTTCTGCTCTGGGTGTGCTACATGGCCCTAGAGCTGAAAGGCACAACGTGCAGGCTTCTTTCCAAAGGGCGAGTTGGGCCCCAGAGCATCTTGCTTCCAGCTCTTTGGGAAGCTAAGAAACAACTCGCTCTGCACAGTGCTCTTACAGCCTACCGGGAACATGTCTTACAAAGGCCTGTGAAACGCAGTTTCTTTGCAGGCCTGATCTGGCTGAAGTAGAACTTCTGCTCTGCCGGGTCCTACATGGCGCTAGAGCTGCAAGGCACAAAGTCCTGCCTTGATTCCACAAGGGTAGACAAGTCCCTCAAGTCCAGCATCCAGCTCTTTCGGCAGCTAAGAAACAACTCGCTCTGCATAGGGCTCTTACAGCCTACCGGGAACATGTCTTAAAACGGACTGTGAAACGCAGTTTCTTCCCAGCCCTGATCTGGCTGAAGTAGAACTTCTGCTCTGGGTGTGCCACATGGCCCTAGAGCTGAAAGGCACAACGTGCAGGCTTCTTTCCAAAGGGCGAGTTGGGCCCCAGAGCCTCTTGCTTCCAGCTCTTTGGGAAGCGAAGAAACAACTCGCTCTGCACAGTGCTCTTACAGCCTACCGGGAACATCTCTTACAAAGGCCTGTGAAACGCAGTTTGTTTGCAGGCCTGATCTGGCTGAAGTAGAACTTCTGCTCTGGGTGTGCCATATGGCCCTAGAGCTGAAAGGCACAACGTGCAGGCTTCTTTCCAAAGGGCGAGTTGGGCCCCAGAGCCTCTTGCTTCCAGCTCTTTGGGAAGCTAAGAAACAACTCGCTCTGCACAGTGCTCTTACAGCCTACAGGGTACATCTCTTACAAAGGCCTGTGAAACGCAGTTTCTTTGCAGGCCTGATCTGGCTGAAGTAGAACTTCTGCTCTGCCGTGTGCGACATGGCCCTAGAGATGCACGGCACAAAGTCCTGCCTTGTTTCCCCAAGGGGAGACTAGTACCTCAGCGTCCAGCTTCCAGCTCTTGGAGCAGCTAAGAAACAGCTTGCTGTGCACAGGGCTCTTCCAGCCTACCTGGAACATGTCTTACAAAGGCCTGTGAAACGCAGTTTCTTTGCAGGCCTGATCTGGCTGAAGTAGGACTTCTGCTCTGGGTGTGCTACTTTGCCCTAGAGCTGAAAGGCACAACGTGCAGGCTTCTGTCAAAGGGCGAGTTGGGCCCCACAGCATCTTGCTTCCAGCTCTTTGGGAAGCTAAGAAACAACTCGCTCTGCACAGTGCTCTTACAGCCTAGTGGGAACATGTCTTCCAAAGGCCTGTGAAACGCAGTTTCTTTGCAGGCCTGATCTGGCTGAAGTAGAACTTCTGCTCTGGGTGTGCTACAATGCCCTGGAGCTGAAAGGCACAACCCGCAGTCTTCTTTCCAAAGGGCGAGTTGGGCCCCAAAGCATCTTGCTTCCAGCTCTTTGGGCAGCTAAGAAACAACTTGCTCTGCACTGGTGTTTTACAGCCTACAGGGAACGAGTCTTACAAAGGCCTGTGAAACGCAGTTTCTTCCCAGGCCTGATCTGGCTTAAGTAGAACTTCTGCTCTGCCGGGTCCTACATGGCGCTAGAGCTGCAAGGCACAAAGTCCTGCCTTGATTCCACAAGGGTAGACAAGTCCCTCAAGTCCAGCATCCAGCTCTTTCAGCAGCTAAGAGACAACTCGCTCTGCATAGGGCTCTTACAGCCTACCGGGAACATGTCTTAAAACGGACTGTGAAACGCAGTTTCTTCCCAGCCCTGATCTGGCTGAAGTAGAACTTCTGCTCTGGGTGTGCCACATGGCCCTAGAGCTGAAATGTACAACGTGCAGGCTTGTTTCCAAAGGGCGAGTTGGGCCCCAAAGCATCTTGCTTCCAGCTCTTTGGGAAGCTAAGAAACAACTCGCTCTGCACAGTGCTCTTACAGCCTACCGGGAACATCTCTTACAAAGGCCTGTGAAAGGCAGTTTCTTTGCAGGCCTGATCTGGCTGAAGTAGAACTTCTGCTCTGGGTGTGTCACATGGCCCTAGAGCTGAAAGGCACAACGTGCAAGCTTCTTTCCAAAGGGCGAGTTGGGCCCCAGAGCCTCTTGCTTCCAGCTCTTTGGGAAGCGAAGAAACAACTCGCTCTGCACAGTGCTCTTACAGCCTACCGGGATCATCTCTTACAAAGGCCTGTGAAACGCAGTTTCTTTGCAGGCCTGGTCTGGCTGAAGTAGAACTTCTGCTCTGCCGGGTCCTACATGGCGCTAGAGCTGCAAGGCACAAAGTCCTGCCTTGATTCCACAAGGGTAGACAAGTCCCTCAAGTCCAGCATCCAGCTCTTTCGGCAGCTAAGAAACAACTCGCTCTGCATAGGGCTCTTACAGCCTACCGGGAACATGTCTTAAAACGGACTGTGAAACGCAGTTTCTTCCCAGCCCTGATCTGGCTGAAGTAGAACTTCTGCTCTGGGTGTGCCACATGGCCCTAGAGCTGAAAGGCACAACGTGCAAGCTTCTTTCCAAAGGGCGTGTTGGGCCCCAGAGCATCTTGCTTCCAGCTCTTTGGGAAGCGAAGAAACAACTCGCTCTGCACAGTGCTCTTACAGCCTCCCGGGAACATGTCTTACAAAGGCCTGTGAAAGGCAGTTTCTTTGCAGGCCTGATCTGGCTGAAGTAGAACTTCTGCTCTGGGTGTGCCACATGGCCCTAGAGCTGAAAGTCACAACGTGCAGGCACCTTTCCAAAGGGCGAGTTGGGCCCCAGAGCATCTTGCTTCCAGCTCTTTGGGAAGCTAAGAAACAACTCGCTCTGCACAGTGCTCTTACAGCCTACCGGGAACATGTCTTACAAAGGCCTGTGAAAGGCAGTTTCTTTGCAGGCCTGATCTGGCTGAAGTAGAACTTCTGCTCTGGGTGTGCGACATGGCCCTAGAGCTGAAAGGCACAACGAGCAGGCTTCTTTCCAAAGGGCGAGTTGGGCCCCAGAGCATCTTGCTTCCAGCTCTTTGGGAAGCTAAGAAACAACTCGCTCTGCACAGTGCTCTTACAGCCTACCGGGAACATCTCTTACAAAGGCCTGTGAAACGCAGTTTGTTTGCAGGCCTGATCTGGCTGAAGTAGAACTTCTGCTCTGGGTGTGCCATATGGCCCTAGAGCTGAAAGGCACAACGTGCAAGCTTCTTTCCAAAGGGCGTGTTGGGCCCCAGAGCATCTTGCTTCCAGCTCTTTGGGAAGCTAAGAAACAACTCACTCTGCACAGTGCTCTTGCAGCCTACAGGGTACATCTCTTACAAAGGCCTGTGAAACGCAGTTTCTTTGCAGGCCTGATCTGGCTGAAGTAGAACTTCTGCTCTGCCGTGTGCGACATGGCCCTAGAGATGCACGGCACAAAGTCCTGCCTTGTTTCCCCAAGGGGAGACTAGTACCTCAGCGTCCAACTTCCAGCTCTTGGAGCAGCTAAGAAACAGCTTGCTGTGCACAGGGCTCTTCCAGCCTACCTTTAACATGTCTTACAAAGGCCTGTGAAACGCAGTTTCTTTGCAGGCCTGATCTGGCTGAAGTAGAACTTCTGCTCTGGGTGTGCCACATTGCCCTAGAGCTGAAAGGCACAACGTGCAGGCTTCTTTCCAAAGGGCGTGTTGGGCCCCAGAGCATGTTGCTTCCAGCTCTTTGGGAAGCGAAGAAACAACTCGCTCTGCACAGTGCTCTTACAGTCTCCCGGGAACATGTCTTCGGCGTTTCTTGCAGGCCTATCTCGCTGAGTAGAACTGCTGCTTGCGTGTCCTTCATCGCCTAGAGTTGCAAGGCTCAAAGTCCTGCCTTGACTCCTCAAGGGCAGACAGGCCCCACAGCGTGGGCTTCCACCTCTTTGGGCAGCTAAGAAACAACTTGCTCTGCACTGGTGTTTTACAGCCTACAAACAGTCTACAAAGGCCTGTGAAAGGCAGTTTCTTTGCAGGCCTGATCTGGCTGAAGTAGAACTTCTGCTCTGGGTGTGCCACATTGCACTAGAGCTGAAAGTCACAACGTGCAGGCTTCTTTCCAAAGGGCGAGTTGGGCCCCAGAGCATCTTGCTTCCAGCTCTTTGGGAAGCTAAGAAACAACTCGCTCTGCACAGTGCTCTTACAGCCAACTGGGAACATGTCTTACAAAGGCCTGTGAAAGGCAGTTTCTTTGCAGGACTGATCTGGCTGAAGTAGAACTTCTGCTCTGGGTGTGCTACATTGCCCTGGAGCTGAAAGGCACAACCCGCAGTCTTCTTTCCAAAGGGCGAGTTGGGACCCAAAGCATCTTGATTCCAGCTCTTTGGGAAGCTGAGAAACAATTTGCTCTGCCCAGTGCTCTTACAGCCTACAGGGTACATCTCTTACAAAGGCCTGTGAAACGCAGTTTCTTTGCAGGCCAGATCTGGCTGAAGTAGAACTTCTGCTCTGGGTGTGCTAAATTGCCCTGGAGCTGAGAGGCACAACACGCAGTCTTCTTTCCAAAGGGCGAGTTGGGCCCCAAAGCATCTTGCTTCCAGCTCTTTGGGAAGCTAAGAAACAACTCGCTCTGCACAGTGCACTTACAGCCTACCGGGAACATCTCTTACAAAGGCCTGCGAAACGCAGTTTGTTTGCAGGCCTGATCTGGCTGAAGTAGAACTTCTGCTCTGGGTGTGCTAAATTGCCCTGGAGCTGAGAGGCACAACCCGCAGTCTTCTTTCCAAAGGGCGAGTTGGGCCCCAAAGCATCTTGCTTCCAGCTCCTTGGGAAGCTAAGAAACAACTCGCTCTGCATAGGGCTCTTACAGCCTACCGGGAACATGTCTTAAAACGGACTGTGAAACGCAGTTTCTTCCCAGCCCTGATCTGGCTGAAGTAGAACTTCTGCTCTGGGTGTGCCACATGGCCCTAGAGCTGAAATGTACAACGTGCAGGCTTGTTTCCAAAGGGCGAGTTGGGCCCCACAGCATCTTGCTTCCAGCTCTTTGGGAAGCTAAGAAACAACTCGCTCTGCACAGTGCTCTTACAGCCTACCCGGAACATCTCTTACAAAGGCCTGTGAAAGGCAGTTTCTTTGCAGGCCTGATCTGGCTGAAGTAGGACTTCTGCTCTGGGTGTGTCACATGGCCCTAGAGCTGAAATGCACAACGTGCAAGCTTCTTTCCAAAGGGCGAGTTGGGCCCCAGAGCCTCTTGCTTCCAGCTCTTTGGGAAGTGAAGAAACAACTCGCTCTGCACAGTGCTCTTACAGCCTACCGGGATCATCTCTTACAAAGGCCTGTGAAACGCATTTTCTTTGCAGGCCTGACCTGGCTGAAGTAGAACTTCTGCTCTGCTGGGTCCTACATGGCGCTAGAGCTGCAAGGCACAAAGTCCTGCCTTGATTCCACAAGGGTAGACAAGTCCCTCAAGTCCAGCATCCAGCTCTTTCGGCAGCTAAGAAACAACTCGCTCTGCATAGGGCTCTTACAGCCTACCGGGAACATGTCTTAAAACGGACTGTGAAACGCAGTTTCTTCCCAGCCCTGATCTGGCTGAAGTAGAACTTCTGCTCTGCTGTGTGCAACATGGCCCTAGAGATGCAAGGCACAAAGTCCTGCCTTGTTTCCCCAAGGGGAGACTAGTACCTCAGCGTCCAGCTTCCAGCTCTTGGAGCAGCTAAGAAACAGCTTGCTGTGCACAGGGCTCTTCCAGCCTACCTAGAACATGTCTTACAAAGGCCTGTGAAACGCAGTTTCTTTGCAGGCCTGATGTGGCTGAAGTAGAACTTCTGCTCTGGGTGTGCCACATTGCCCTAGAGCTGAAAGGCACAACGTGCAGGCTTCTTTCCAAAGGGCGTGTTGGGCCCCAGAGCATGTTGCTTCCAGCTCTTTGGGAAGCGAAGAAACAACTCGCTCTGCACAGTGCTCTTACAGCCTACCGTGACCATCTCTTCCAAAGGCCTGTTAAACGCAGTTTCTTTGCAGGCCTGATCTGGCTGAAGTAGAACTTCTGCTCTGGGTGTGCCATATTGCACTAGAACTGAAAGGCACAAGGTGCAAGCTTCTTTCCAAAGGGCGAGTTGGGCCCCAAAGCATCTTGCTTCCAGCTCTTTGGGAAGCTAAGAAACAACTCGCTCGGCACAGTGCTCTTACAGCCTACAGGGAACATCTCTTACAAAGGCCTGTGAATCGCAGTTTCTTTGCAGGCATGATTTGCCTGAAGTAGAACTTCTGCTCTGTGTGTGCTACATTGTCCTAGAGCTGAAAGGCACAACGTGCACTCTCCTTTCCAAAAAGCGAGTTGGGCCCCAAAGAATCTTGCTTCCAGCTCTTTGGGAAGCTAAGAAACAACTCGCTCTGCACAGTGCACTTACAGCCTACCGGGAACATCTCTTACAAAGGCCTGTGAAACGCAGTTTGTTTGCAGTCCTGATCTGGCTGAAGTAGAACTTCTGCTCTGGGTGTGCTAAATTGCCCTGGAGCTGAGAGGCACAACCCCCAGTCTTCTTTCCAAAGGGCGAGTTGGGCCCCAAAGCATCTTGCTTCCAGCTCTTTGGCAAGCTAAGAAACAACTCGCTCTGCAGACCTCTCTTACAGCCAACCGGGAACATCTCTTGCAAAGGCCTGAGAAATACAGTTTCCTTGCAGGCCTTATCTCGCTGAGGTAGAACTGCTGCTATGCCGTGTCCTTCATCGGCCTAGAGTTGCAAGGCTCAAAGTCCTGCCTTGACTCCTCAAGGGCAGACAGGCCCCACAGCGTGGGGCTTCCACCTCTTTGGGCAGCTAAGAAACAACTTGCTCTGCACTGGTGTTTTACAGCCTACAGGGAACGAGTCTTACAAAGGCCTGTGAAACGCAGTTTCTTCCCAGCCCTGATCTGGCTGAAGTAGAACTTCTGCTCTGCCGGGTCCTACATGGCGCTAGAGCTGCAAGGCACACAGTCCGGCCTTGTTTCCACAAGGGTAGACAAGTCCCTCAGGTCCAGCTTCCAGCTCTTTCGGCAGCTAAGAAACAACTCGCTCTGCACAGTGCTCTTACAGCCTACCGGGAACATCTCTTCCAAAGGCCTGTTAAACGCAGTTTCTTCCCAGCCCTGATCTGGCTGAAGTAGAACTTCTGCTCTGGGTGTGTCACATGGCCCTAGAGCTGAAAGGCACAACGTGCAGGCTTGTTTCCAAAGGGCGAGTTGGGCCCCAAAGCATCTTGCTTCCAGCTCTTTGGGAAGCTAAGGAACAACTCGCTCTGCACAGTGCTCTTACAGCCTACCGGGAACATGTCTTCCAAAGGCCTGTGAAACGCAGTTTGTTTGCAGGCCAGATCTGGCTGAAGTAGAACTTCTGCTCTGGGTGTGCTAAATTGCCCTGGAGCTGAGAGGCACAACACGCAGTCTTCTTTCCAAAGGGCGAGTTGGGCCCCAAAGCATCTTGCTTCCAGCTCTTTGGGAAGCTAAGAAACAACTCGCTCTGCACAGTGCTCTTACAGCCTACAGGGTACATCTCTTACAAAGGCCTGTGAAAAGCAGTTTCTTTGCAGGCCTGATCTGGCTGAAGTAGAACTTCTGCTCTGCCGTGTGCGACATGGCCCTAGAGATGCACGGCACAAAGTCCTGCCTTGTTTCCCCAAGGGGAGACTAGTACCTCAGCGTCCAGCTTCCAGCTCTTGGAGCAGCTAAGAAACAGCTTGCTGTACACAGGGCTCTTCCAGCCTACCTGGAACATGTCTTACAAAGGCCTGTGAAACGCAGTTTCTTTGCAGGCCTGATCTGGCTGAAGTAGAACTTCTGCTCTGGGTGTGCCACATTGCCCTAGAGCTGAAAGGCACAACGTGCAGGCTTCTTTCCAAAGGGCGAGTTGGGCCCCACAGCGTCTTGCTTCCAGCTCTTTGGGAAGCTAAGAAACAACTCGCTCTGCACAGTGCTCTTACAGCCTACCGGGAACATGTCTTCCAAAGGCCTGTGAAACGCAGTTTCTTTGCAGGCCTGATCTGGCTGAAGTAGGACTTCTGCTGTGGGTGTGCTACTTTGCCCTAGAGCTGAAAGGCACAACGTGCAGGCTTCTTTCCAAAGGGCGAGTTGGGCCCCACAGCATCTTGCTTCCAGCTCTTTGGGAAGCTAAGAAACAACTCGCTCTGCACAGTGCTCTTACAGCCTACCGGGAACATGTCTTCCAAAGGCCTGTGAAACGCAGTTTCTTTGCAGGCATGATCTGGCTGAAGTAGAACTTCTGCTCTGGGTGTGCTACATTGCCCTGGAGCTGAAAGGCACAACCCGCAGTCTTCTTTCCAAAGGGCGAGTTGGGCCCCAGAGCCTCTTGCTTCCAGCTCTTTGGGAAGCGAAGAAACAACTCACTCTGCACAGTGCTCTTACAGCCTACAGGGAACGAGTCTTACAAAGGCCTGTGAAACGCAGTTTCTTCCCAGGCCTGATCTGGCTTAAGTAGAACTTCTGCTCTGCCGGGTCCTACATGGCGCTAGAGCTGCAAGGCACAAAGTCCTGCCTTGATTCCACAAGGGTAGACAAGTCCCTCAAGTCCAGCATCCAGCTCTTTCAGCAGCTAAGAGACAACTCGCTCTGCATAGGGCTCTTACAGCCTACCGGGAACATGTCTTAAAACGGACTGTGAAACGCAGTTTCTTCCCAGCCCTGATCTGGCTGAAGTAGAACTTCTGCTCTGGGTGTGCCACATGGCCCTAGAGCTGAAATGTACAACGTGCAGGCTTGTTTCCAAAGGGCGAGTTGGGCCCCAAAGCATCTTGCTTCCAGCTCTTTGGGAAGCTAAGAAACAACTCGCTCTGCACAGTGCTCTTACAGCCTACCGGGAACATCTCTTACAAAGGCCTGTGAAAGGCAGTTTCTTTGCAGGCCTGATCTGGCTGAAGTAGAACTTCTGCTCTGGGTGTGTCACATGGCCCTAGAGCTGAAAGGCACAACGTGCAAGCTTCTTTCCAAAGGGCGAGTTGGGCCCCAGAGCCTCTTGCTTCCAGCTCTTTGGGAAGCGAAGAAACAACTCGCTCTGCACAGTGCTCTTACAGCCTACCGGGATCATCTCTTACAAAGGCCTGTGAAACGCAGTTTCTTTGCAGGCCTGATCTGGCTGAAGTAGAACTTCTGCTCTGCCGGGTCCTACATGGCGCTAGAGCTGCAAGGCACAAAGTCCTGCCTTGATTCCACAAGGGTAGACAAGTCCCTCAAGTCCAGCATCCAGCTCTTTCGGCAGCTAAGAAACAACTCGCTCTGCATAGGGCTCTTACAGCCTACCGGGAACATGTCTTAAAACGGACTGTGAAACGCAGTTTCTTCCCAGCCCTGATCTGGCTGAAGTAGAACTTCTGCTCTGGGTGTGCCACATGGCCCTAGAGCTGAAATGTACAACGTGCAGGCTTG
>NW_027228354.1:0-38725 GCF_037783145.1 Equus przewalskii
AGCACACCCAGAGCAGAAGTCCTACTTCAGCCAGATCAGGCCTGCAAAGAAACTGCGTTTCACAGGCCTTTGGAAGAGATGTTCCCACTAGGCTGTAAGAGCACTGTGCAGAGCGAGTTGTTTCTTAGCTTCCCAAAGAGCTGGAAGCAAGATGCTGTGGGGCCCAACTCGCCCTTTGGAAAGAAGCCTGCACGTTGTGCCTTTCAGCTCTAGGGCAAAGTAGCACACCCAGAGCAGAAGTCCTACTTCAGCCAGATCAGGCCTGCAAAGAAACTGCGTTTCACAGGCCTTTGGAAGAGATGTTCCCGCTAGGCTGTAAGAGCACTGTGCAGAGCGAGTTGTTTCTTAGCTTCCCAAAGAGCTGGAAGCAAGATGCTGTGGGGCCCAACTCGCCCTTTGGAAAGAAGCCTGCACGTTGTGCCTTTCAGCTCTAGGGCAAAGTAGCACACCCAGAGCAGAAGTCCTACTTCAGCCAGATCAGGCCTGCAAAGAAACTGCGTTTCACAGGCCTTTGGAAGAGATGTTCCCGGTAGGCTGTAAGAGCACTGTGCAGAGCGAGTTGTTTCTTAGCTTCCCAAAGAGCTGGAAGCAAGATGCTGTGGGGCCCAACTCGCCCTTTGGAAAGAAGCCTGCACGTTGTGCCTTTCAGCTCTAGGGCAAAGTAGCACACCCAGAGCAGAAGTCCTACTTCAGCCAGATCAGGCCTGCAAAGAAACTGCGTTTCACAGGCCTTTGGAAGAGATGTTCCCGGTAGGCTGTAAGAGCACTGTGCAGAGCGAGTTGTTTCTTAGCTTCCCAAAGAGCTGGAAGCAAGATGCTGTGGGGCCCAACTCGCCCTTTGGAAAGAAGCCTGCACGTTGTGCCTTTCAGCTCTAGGGCAAAGTAGCACACCCAGAGCAGAAGTCCTACTTCAGCCAGATCAGGCCTGCAAAGAAACTGCGTTTCACAGGCCTTTGGAAGAGATGTTCCCACTAGGCTGTAAGAGCACTGTGCAGAGCGAGTTGTTTCTTAGCTTCCCAAAGAGCTGGAAGCAAGATGCTGTGGGGCCCAACTCGCCCTTTGGAAAGAAGCCTGCACGTTGTGCCTTTCAGCTCTAGGGCAAAGTAGCACACCCAGAGCAGAAGTCCTACTTCAGCCAGATCAGGCCTGCAAAGAAACTGCGTTTCACAGGCCTTTGGAAGAGATGTTCCCACTAGGCTGTAAGAGCACTGTGCAGAGCGAGTTGTTTCTTAGCTTCCCAAAGAGCTGGAAGCAAGATGCTGTGGGGCCCAACTCGCCCTTTGGAAAGAAGCCTGCACGTTGTGCCTTTCAGCTCTAGGGCAAAGTAGCACACCCAGAGCAGAAGTCCTACTTCAGCCAGATCAGGCCTGCAAAGAAACTGCGTTTCACAGGCCTTTGGAAGAGATGTTCCCGGTAGGCTGTAAGAGCACTGTGCAGAGCGAGTTGTTTCTTAGCTTCCCAAAGAGCTGGAAGCAAGATGCTGTGGGGCCCAACTCGCCCTTTGGAAAGAAGCCTGCACGTTGTGCCTTTCAGCTCTAGGGCAAAGTAGCACACCCAGAGCAGAAGTCCTACTTCAGCCAGATCAGGCCTGCAAAGAAACTGCGTTTCACAGGCCTTTGGAAGAGATGTTCCCGGTAGGCTGTAAGAGCACTGTGCAGAGCGAGTTGTTTCTTAGCTTCCCAAAGAGCTGGAAGCAAGATGCTGTGGGGCCCAACTCGCCCTTTGGAAAGAAGCCTGCACGTTGTGCCTTTCAGCTCTAGGGCAAAGTAGCACACCCAGAGCAGAAGTCCTACTTCAGCCAGATCAGGCCTGCAAAGAAACTGCGTTTCACAGGCCTTTGGAAGAGATGTTCCCGGTAGGCTGTAAGAGCACTGTGCAGAGCGAGTTGTTTCTTAGCTTCCCAAAGAGCTGGAAGCAAGATGCTGTGGGGCCCAACTCGCCCTTTGGAAAGAAGCCTGCACGTTGTGCCTTTCAGCTCTAGGGCAAAGTAGCACACCCAGAGCAGAAGTCCTACTTCAGCCAGATCAGGCCTGCAAAGAAACTGCGTTTCACAGGCCTTTGGAAGAGATGTTCCCGGTAGGCTGTAAGAGCACTGTGCAGAGCGAGTTGTTTCTTAGCTTCCCAAAGAGCTGGAAGCAAGATGCTGTGGGGCCCAACTCGCCCTTTGGAAAGAAGCCTGCACGTTGTGCCTTTCAGCTCTAGGGCAAAGTAGCACACCCAGAGCAGAAGTCCTACTTCAGCCAGATCAGGCCTGCAAAGAAACTGCGTTTCACAGGCCTTTGGAAGAGATGTTCCCAGTAGGCTGTAAGAGCACTGTGCAGAGCGAGTTGTTTCTTAGCTTCCCAAAGAGCTGGAAGCAAGATGCTGTGGGGCCCAACTCGCCCTTTGGAAAGAAGCCTGCACGTTGTGCCTTTCAGCTCTAGGGCAAAGTAGCACACCCAGAGCAGAAGTCCTACTTCAGCCAGATCAGGCCTGCAAAGAAACTGCGTTTCACAGGCCTTTGGAAGAGATGTTCCCACTAGGCTGTAAGAGCACTGTGCAGAGCGAGTTGTTTCTTAGCTTCCCAAAGAGCTGGAAGCAAGATGCTGTGGGGCCCAACTCGCCCTTTGGAAAGAAGCCTGCACGTTGTGCCTTTCAGCTCTAGGGCAAAGTAGCACACCCAGAGCAGAAGTCCTACTTCAGCCAGATCAGGCCTGCAAAGAAACTGCGTTTCACAGGCCTTTGGAAGAGATGTTCCCGCTAGGCTGTAAGAGCACTGTGCAGAGCGAGTTGTTTCTTAGCTTCCCAAAGAGCTGGAAGCAAGATGCTGTGGGGCCCAACTCGCCCTTTGGAAAGAAGCCTGCACGTTGTGCCTTTCAGCTCCTTGGGCAAAGTGACACACCCAGAGCAGAAGTCCTACTTCAGCCAGATCAGGCCTGCAAAGAAACTGCGTTTCACAGGCCTTTGGAAGAGATGTTCCCGGTAGGCTGTAAGAGCACTGTGCAGAGCGAGTTGTTTCTTAGCTTCTCCCAAAGAGCTGGAAGCAAGATGCTGTGGGGCCCAACTCGCCCTTTGGAAAGAAGCCTGCACGTTGTGCCTTTCAGCTCTAGGGCAAAGTAGCACACCCAGAGCAGAAGTCCTACTTCAGCCAGATCAGGCCTGCAAAGAAACTGCGTTTCACAGGCCTTTGGAAGAGATGTTCCCGGTAGGCTGTAAGAGCACTGTGCAGAGCGAGTTGTTTCTTAGCTTCCCAAAGAGCTGGAAGCAAGATGCTGTGGGGCCCAACTCGCCCTTTGGAAAGAAGCCTGCACGTTGTGCCTTTCAGCTCTAGGGCAAAGTAGCACACCCAAGCAGAAGTCCTACTTCAGCCAGATCAGGCCTGCAAAGAAACTGCATTTCACAGGCCTTTGGAAGAGATGTTCCCACTAGGCTGTAAGAGCACTGTGCAGAGCGAGTTGTTTCTTAGCTTCCCAAAGAGCTGGAAGCAAGATGCTGTGGGGCCCAACTCGCCCTTTGGAAAGAAGCCTGCACGTTGTGCCTTTCAGCTCTAGGGCAAAGTAGCACACCCAGAGCAGAAGTCCTACTGAGCCAGATCAGGCCTGCAAAGAAACTGCGTTTCACAGGCCTTTGGAAGAGATGTTCCCGCTAGGCTGTAAGAGCACTGTGCAGAGCGAGTTGTTTCTTAGCTTCCCAAAGAGCTGGAAGCAAGATGCTGTGGGGCCCAACTCGCCCTTTGGAAAGAAGCCTGCACGTTGTGCCTTTCAGCTCTAGGGCAAAGTAGCACAGCCAGAGCAGAAGTCCTACTTCAGCCAGATCAGGCCTGCAAAGAAACTGCGTTTCACAGGCCTTTGGAAGAGATGTTCCCACTAGGCTGTAAGAGCACTGTGCAGAGCGAGTTGTTTCTAGCTTCCCAAAGAGCTGGAAGCAAGATGCTGTGGGGCCCAACTCGCCTTTGGAAAGAAGCCTGCACGTTGTGCCTTTCAGCTCTAGGGCAAAGTAGCACACCCAGAGCAGAAGTCCTACTTCAGCCAGATCAGGCCTGCAAAGAACCTGCGTTTCACAGGCCTTTGGAAGAGATGTTCCCGGTAGGCTGTAAGAGCACTGTGCAGAGCGAGTTGTTTCTTAGCTTCCCAAAGAGCTGGAAGCAAGATGCTGTGGGGCCCAACTCTCCCTTTGGAAAGAAGCCTGCACGTTGTGCCTTTCAGCTCTAGGGCAAAGTAGGCACAGCCAGAGCAGAAGTCCTACTTCAGCCAGATCAGGCCTGCAAAGAAACTGCGTTTCACAGGCCATTGGAAGAGATGTTCCCACTAGGCTGTAAGAGCACTGTGCAGAGCGAGTTGTTTCTTAGCTTCCCAAAGAGCTGGAAGCAAGATGCTGTGGGGCCCAACTCGCCCTTTGGAAAGAAGCCTGCACGTTGTGCCTTTCAGCTCTAGGGCAAAGTAGCACACCCAGAGCAGAAGTCCTACTTCAGCCAGATCAGGCCTGCAAAGAAACTGCGTTTCACAGGCCTTTGGAAGAGATGTTCCCGCTAGGCTGTAAGAGCACTGTGCAGAGCGAGTTGTTTCTTAGCTTCCCAAAGAGCTGGAAGCAAGATGCTGTGGGGCCCAACTCGCCCTTTGGAAAGAAGCCTGCACGTTGTGCCTTTCAGCTCTAGGGCAAAGTAGCACACCCAGAGCAGAAGTCCTACTTCAGCCAGATCAGGCCTGCAAAGAAACTGCGTTTCACAGGCCTTTGACGAGATGTTCCCGCTAGGCTGTAAGAGCACTGTGCAGAGCGAGTTGTTTCTTAGCTTCCCAAAGAGCTGGAAGCAAGATGCTGTGGGGCCCAACTCGCCCTTTGGAAAGAAGCCTGCACGTTGTGCCTTTCAGCTCTCGGGCAAAGTAGCACACCCAGAGCAGAAGTCCTACTTCAGCCAGATCAGGCCTGCAAAGAAACTGCGTTTCACAGGCCTTTGGAGGTGCTCCCGCTAGGCTGTAAGAGCACTGTGCAGAGCGAGTTGTTTTCTTAGCTTCCCAAAGAGCTGGAAGCAAGATGCTGTGGGGCCCAACTCGCCCTTTGGAAAGAAGCCTGCACGTTGTGCCTTTCAGCTCTAGGGCAAAGTAGCACACCCCAGAGCAGAAGTCCTACTCAGCCAGATCAGGCCTGCAAAGAAACTGCGTTTCACAGGCCTTTGGAAGAGATGTTCCCGGTAGGCTGTAAGAGCACTGTGCAGAGCGAGTTGTTTCTTAGCTTCCCAAAGAGCTGGAAGCAAGATGCTGTGGGGCCCAACTCACCATTCTGGAAAGAAGCCTGCACGTTGTGCCTTTCAGCTCTAGGGCAAAGTAGCACACCCAGAGCAGAAGTCCTACTTCAGCAAGATCAGGCCTGCAAAGAAACTGCGTTTCACAGGCCTTTGGAAGAGATGTTCCCGCTAGGCTGTAAGAGCACTGTGCAGAGCGAGTTGTTTGCTAGCTTCCCAAAGAGCTGCAAGCAAGATGCTGTGGGGCCCAACTTCGCCCTTTGGAAAGAAGCCTGCACGTTGTGCCTTTCAGCTCTAGGGCAAAGTAGCACACCCAGAGCAGAAGTCCTACTTCAGCCAGATCAGGCCTGCAAAGAAACTGCGTTTCACAGGCCTTTGGAAGAGATGTTCCCGCTTAGGCTGTAAGAGCACTGTGCAGAGCGAGTTGTTTCTTAGCTTCCCAAAGAGCTGGAAGCAAGATGCTGTGGGGCCCAACTCGCCCTTTGGAAAGAAGCCTGCACGTTGTGCCATTCAGCTCTAGGGCAAAGTAGCACACCCAGAGCAGAAGTCCTACTTCAGCCAGATGGCCTGCAGGAAAGAAACTGCGTTTTCACAGGCCTTTGGAAGAGATGTTCCCGGTAGGCTGTAAGAGCACTGTGCAGAGCGAGTTGTTTCTTAGCTTCCCAAAGAGCTGGAAGCAAGATGCTGTGGGGCCCAACTCGCCCTTTGGAAAGAAGCCTGCACGTTGTGCCTTTCAGCTCTAGGGCAAAGTAGCACACCCAGAGCAGAAGTCCTACTTCAGCCAGATCAGGCCTGCAAAGAAACTGCGTTTCACAGGCCTTTGGAAGAGATGTTCCCACTAGGCTGTAAGAGCACTGTGCAGAGCGAGTGGTTTCTTAGCTTCCCAAAGAGCTGGAAGCAAGATGCTGTGGGGCCCAACTCGCCCTTTGGAAAGAAGCCTGCACGTTGTGCCTTTCAGCTCTAGGGCAAAGTAGCACACCCAGAGCAGAAGTCCTACTTCAGCCAGATCAGGCCTGCAAAGAAACTGCGTTTCACAGGCCTTTGGGAAGAGATGTTCCCGGTAGGCTGTAAGAGCACTGTGCAGAGCGAGTTGTTTCTTAGCTTCCCAAAGAGCTGGAAGCAAGATGCTGTGGGGCCCAACTCGCCCTTTGGAAAGAAGCCTGCACGTTGTGCCTTTCAGCTCTAGGGCAAAGTAGCACACCCAGAGCAGAAGTCCTACTTCAGCCAGATCAGGCCTGCAAAGAAACTGCGTTTCACAGGCCTTTGGAAGAGATGTTCCCACTAGGCTATAAGAGCACTGTGCAGAGCGAGTTGTTTCTTAGCTTCCCAAAGAGCTGGAAGCAAGATGCTGTGGGGCCCAACTCGCCCTTTGGAAAGAAGCCTGCACGTTGTGCCTTTCAGCTCTAGGGCAAAGTAGCACACCCAGAGCAGAAGTCCTACTTCAGCCAGATCAGGCCTGCAAAGAAACTGCGTTTCACAGGCCTTTGGAAGAGATGTTCCCGGTAGGCTGTAAGAGCACTGTGCAGAGCGAGTTGTTTCTTAGCTTCCCAAAGAGCTGGAAGCAAGATGCTGTGGGGCCCAACTCGCCCTTTGGAAAGAAGCCTGCACGTTGTGCCTTTCAGCTCTAGGGCAAAGTAGCACACCCAGAGCAGAAGTCCTACTTCAGCCAGATCAGGCCTGCAAAGAAACTGCGTTTCACAGGCCTTTGGAAGAGATGTTCCCGGTAGGCTGTAAGAGCACTGTGCAGAGCGAGTTGTTTCTTAGCTTCCCAAAGAGCTGGAAGCAAGATGCTGTGGGGCCCAACTCGCCCTTTGGAAAGAAGCCTGCACGTTGTGCCTTTCAGCTCTAGGGCAAAGTAGCACACCCAGAGCAGAAGTCCTACTTCAGCCAGATCAGGCCTGCAAAGAAACTGCGTTTCACAGGCCTTTGGAAGAGATGTTCCCGGTAGGCTGTAAGAGCACTGTGCAGAGCGAGTTGTTTCTTAGCTTCCCAAAGAGCTGGAAGCAAGATGCTGTGGGGCCCAACTCGCCCTTTGGAAAGAAGCCTGCACGTTGTGCCTTTCAGCTCTAGGGCAAAGTAGCACACCCAGAGCAGAAGTCCTACTTCAGCCAGATCAGGCCTGCAAAGAAACTGCGTTTCACAGGCCTTTGGAAGAGATGTTCCCGGTAGGCTGTAAGAGCACTGTGCAGAGCGAGTTGTTTCTTAGCTTCCCAAAGAGCTGGAAGCAAGATGCTGTGGGGCCCAACTCGCCCTTTGGAAAGAAGCCTGCACGTTGTGCCTTTCAGCTCTAGGGCAAAGTAGCACACCCAGAGCAGAAGTCCTACTTCAGCCAGATCAGGCCTGCAAAGAAACTGCGTTTCACAGGCCTTTGGAAGAGATGTTCCCGGTAGGCTGTAAGAGCACTGTGCAGAGCGAGTTGTTTCTTAGCTTCCCAAAGAGCTGGAAGCAAGATGCTGTGGGGCCCAACTCGCCCTTTGGAAAGAAGCCTGCACGTTGTGCCTTTCAGCTCTAGGGCAAAGTAGCACACCCAGAGCAGAAGTCCTACTTCAGCCAGATCAGGCCTGCAAAGAAACTGCGTTTCACAGGCCTTTGGAAGAGATGTTCCCGGTAGGCTGTAAGAGCACTGTGCAGAGCGAGTTGTTTCTTAGCTTCCCAAAGAGCTGGAAGCAAGATGCTGTGGGGCCCAACTCGCCCTTTGGAAAGAAGCCTGCACGTTGTGCCTTTCAGCTCTAGGGCAAAGTAGCACACCCAGAGCAGAAGTCCTACTTCAGCCAGATCAGGCCTGCAAAGAAACTGCGTTTCACAGGCCTTTGGAAGAGATGTTCCCGGTAGGCTGTAAGAGCACTGTGCAGAGCGAGTGGTTTCTTAGCTTCCCAAAGAGCTGGAAGCAAGATGCTGTGGGGCCCAACTCGCCCTTTGGAAAGAAGCCTGCACGTTGTGCCTTTCAGCTCTAGGGCAAAGTAGCACACCCAGAGCAGAAGTCCTACTTCAGCCAGATCAGGCCTGCAAAGAAACTGCGTTTCACAGGCCTTTGGAAGAGATGTTCCCACTAGGCTGTAAGAGCACTGTGCAGAGCGAGTTGTTTCTTAGCTTCCCAAAGAGCTGGAAGCAAGATGCTGTGGGGCCCAACTCGCCCTTTGGAAAGAAGCCTGCACGTTGTGCCTTTCAGCTCTAGGGCAAAGTAGCACACCCAGAGCAGAAGTCCTACTTCAGCCAGATCAGGCCTGCAAAGAAACTGCGTTTCACAGGCCTTTGGAAGAGATGTTCCCGGTAGGCTGTAAGAGCACTGTGCAGAGCGAGTTGTTTCTTAGCTTCCCAAAGAGCTGGAAGCAAGATGCTGTGGGGCCCAACTCGCCCTTTGGAAAGAAGCCTGCACGTTGTGCCTTTCAGCTCTAGGGCAAAGTAGCACACCCAGAGCAGAAGTCCTACTTCAGCCAGATCAGGCCTGCAAAGAAACTGCGTTTCACAGGCCTTTGGAAGAGATGTTCCCGGTAGGCTGTAAGAGCACTGTGCAGAGCGAGTTGTTTCTTAGCTTCCCAAAGAGCTGGAAGCAAGATGCTGTGGGGCCCAACTCGCCCTTTGGAAAGAAGCCTGCACGTTGTGCCTTTCAGCTCTAGGGCAAAGTAGCACACCCAGAGCAGAAGTCCTACTTCAGCCAGATCAGGCCTGCAAAGAAACTGCGTTTCACAGGCCTTTGGAAGAGATGTTCCCGGTAGGCTGTAAGAGCACTGTGCAGAGCGAGTTGTTTCTTAGCTTCCCAAAGAGCTGGAAGCAAGATGCTGTGGGGCCCAACTCGCCCTTTGGAAAGAAGCCTGCACGTTGTGCCTTTCAGCTCTAGGGCAAAGTAGCACACCCAGAGCAGAAGTCCTACTTCAGCCAGATCAGGCCTGCAAAGAAACTGCGTTTCACAGGCCTTTGGAAGAGATGTTCCCACTAGGCTGTAAGAGCACTGTGCAGAGCGAGTTGTTTCTTAGCTTCCCAAAGAGCTGGAAGCAAGATGCTGTGGGGCCCAACTCGCCCTTTGGAAAGAAGCCTGCACGTTGTGCCTTTCAGCTCTAGGGCAAAGTAGCACACCCAGAGCAGAAGTCCTACTTCAGCCAGATCAGGCCTGCAAAGAAACTGCGTTTCACAGGCCTTTGGAAGAGATGTTCCCGGTAGGCTGTAAGAGCACTGTGCAGAGCGAGTTGTTTCTTAGCTTCCCAAAGAGCTGGAAGCAAGATGCTGTGGGGCCCAACTCGCCCTTTGGAAAGAAGCCTGCACGTTGTGCCTTTCAGCTCTAGGGCAAAGTAGCACACCCAGAGCAGAAGTCCTACTTCAGCCAGATCAGGCCTGCAAAGAAACTGCGTTTCACAGGCCTTTGGAAGAGATGTTCCCGGTAGGCTGTAAGAGCACTGTGCAGAGCGAGTTGTTTCTTAGCTTCCCAAAGAGCTGGAAGCAAGATGCTGTGGGGCCCAACTCGCCCTTTGGAAAGAAGCCTGCACGTTGTGCCTTTCAGCTCTAGGGCAAAGTAGCACACCCAGAGCAGAAGTCCTACTTCAGCCAGATCAGGCCTGCAAAGAAACTGCGTTTCACAGGCCTTTGGAAGAGATGTTCCCGGTAGGCTGTAAGAGCACTGTGCAGAGCGAGTTGTTTCTTAGCTTCCCAAAGAGCTGGAAGCAAGATGCTGTGGGGCCCAACTCGCCCTTTGGAAAGAAGCCTGCACGTTGTGCCTTTCAGCTCTAGGGCAAAGTAGCACACCCAGAGCAGAAGTCCTACTTCAGCCAGATCAGGCCTGCAAAGAAACTGCGTTTCACAGGCCTTTGGAAGAGATGTTCCCACTAGGCTGTAAGAGCACTGTGCAGAGCGAGTTGTTTCTTAGCTTCCCAAAGAGCTGGAAGCAAGATGCTGTGGGGCCCAACTCGCCCTTTGGAAAGAAGCCTGCACGTTGTGCCTTTCAGCTCTAGGGCAAAGTAGCACACCCAGAGCAGAAGTCCTACTTCAGCCAGATCAGGCCTGCAAAGAAACTGCGTTTCACAGGCCTTTGGAAGAGATGTTCCCGGTAGGCTGTAAGAGCACTGTGCAGAGCGAGTTGTTTCTTAGCTTCCCAAAGAGCTGGAAGCAAGATGCTGTGGGGCCCAACTCGCCCTTTGGAAAGAAGCCTGCACGTTGTGCCTTTCAGCTCTAGGGCAAAGTAGCACACCCAGAGCAGAAGTCCTACTTCAGCCAGATCAGGCCTGCAAAGAAACTGCGTTTCACAGGCCTTTGGAAGAGATGTTCCCGGTAGGCTGTAAGAGCACTGTGCAGAGCGAGTTGTTTCTTAGCTTCCCAAAGAGCTGGAAGCAAGATGCTGTGGGGCCCAACTCGCCCTTTGGAAAGAAGCCTGCACGTTGTGCCTTTCAGCTCTAGGGCAAAGTAGCACACCCAGAGCAGAAGTCCTACTTCAGCCAGATCAGGCCTGCAAAGAAACTGCGTTTCACAGGCCTTTGGAAGAGATGTTCCCGGTAGGCTGTAAGAGCACTGTGCAGAGCGAGTTGTTTCTTAGCTTCCCAAAGAGCTGGAAGCAAGATGCTGTGGGGCCCAACTCGCCCTTTGGAAAGAAGCCTGCACGTTGTGCCTTTCAGCTCTAGGGCAAAGTAGCACACCCAGAGCAGAAGTCCTACTTCAGCCAGATCAGGCCTGCAAAGAAACTGCGTTTCACAGGCCTTTGGAAGAGATGTTCCCGGTAGGCTGTAAGAGCACTGTGCAGAGCGAGTTGTTTCTTAGCTTCCCAAAGAGCTGGAAGCAAGATGCTGTGGGGCCCAACTCGCCCTTTGGAAAGAAGCCTGCACGTTGTGCCTTTCAGCTCTAGGGCAAAGTAGCACACCCAGAGCAGAAGTCCTACTTCAGCCAGATCAGGCCTGCAAAGAAACTGCGTTTCACAGGCCTTTGGAAGAGATGTTCCCGGTAGGCTGTAAGAGCACTGTGCAGAGCGAGTTGTTTCTTAGCTTCCCAAAGAGCTGGAAGCAAGATGCTGTGGGGCCCAACTCGCCCTTTGGAAAGAAGCCTGCACGTTGTGCCTTTCAGCTCTAGGGCAAAGTAGCACACCCAGAGCAGAAGTCCTACTTCAGCCAGATCAGGCCTGCAAAGAAACTGCGTTTCACAGGCCTTTGGAAGAGATGTTCCCGCTAGGCTGTAAGAGCACTGTGCAGAGCGAGTTGTTTCTTAGCTTCCCAAAGAGCTGGAAGCAAGATGCTGTGGGGCCCAACTCGCCCTTTGGAAAGAAGCCTGCACGTTGTGCCTTTCAGCTCTAGGGCAAAGTAGCACACCCAGAGCAGAAGTCCTACTTCAGCCAGATCAGGCCTGCAAAGAAACTGCGTTTCACAGGCCTTTGGAAGAGATGTTCCCGGTAGGCTGTAAGAGCACTGTGCAGAGCGAGTTGTTTCTTAGCTTCCCAAAGAGCTGGAAGCAAGATGCTGTGGGGCCCAACTCGCCCTTTGGAAAGAAGCCTGCACGTTGTGCCTTTCAGCTCTAGGGCAAAGTAGCACACCCAGAGCAGAAGTCCTACTTCAGCCAGATCAGGCCTGCAAAGAAACTGCGTTTCACAGGCCTTTGGAAGAGATGTTCCCGGTAGGCTGTAAGAGCACTGTGCAGAGCGAGTTGTTTCTTAGCTTCCCAAAGAGCTGGAAGCAAGATGCTGTGGGGCCCAACTCGCCCTTTGGAAAGAAGCCTGCACGTTGTGCCTTTCAGCTCTAGGGCAAAGTAGCACACCCAGAGCAGAAGTCCTACTTCAGCCAGATCAGGCCTGCAAAGAAACTGCGTTTCACAGGCCTTTGGAAGAGATGTTCCCGGTAGGCTGTAAGAGCACTGTGCAGAGCGAGTTGTTTCTTAGCTTCCCAAAGAGCTGGAAGCAAGATGCTGTGGGGCCCAACTCGCCCTTTGGAAAGAAGCCTGCACGTTGTGCCTTTCAGCTCTAGGGCAAAGTAGCACACCCAGAGCAGAAGTCCTACTTCAGCCAGATCAGGCCTGCAAAGAAACTGCGTTTCACAGGCCTTTGGAAGAGATGTTCCCAGTAGGCTGTAAGAGCACTGTGCAGAGCGAGTTGTTTCTTAGCTTCCCAAAGAGCTGGAAGCAAGATGCTGTGGGGCCCAACTCGCCCTTTGGAAAGAAGCCTGCACGTTGTGCCTTTCAGCTCTAGGGCAAAGTAGCACACCCAGAGCAGAAGTCCTACTTCAGCCAGATCAGGCCTGCAAAGAAACTGCGTTTCACAGGCCTTTGGAAGAGATGTTCCCAGTAGGCTGTAAGAGCACTGTGCAGAGCGAGTTGTTTCTTAGCTTCCCAAAGAGCTGGAAGCAAGATGCTGTGGGGCCCAACTCGCCCTTTGGAAAGAAGCCTGCACGTTGTGCCTTTCAGCTCTAGGGCAAAGTAGCACACCCAGAGCAGAAGTCCTACTTCAGCCAGATCAGGCCTGCAAAGAAACTGCGTTTCACAGGCCTTTGGAAGAGATGTTCCCAGTAGGCTGTAAGAGCACTGTGCAGAGCGAGTTGTTTCTTAGCTTCCCAAAGAGCTGGAAGCAAGATGCTGTGGGGCCCAACTCGCCCTTTGGAAAGAAGCCTGCACGTTGTGCCTTTCAGCTCTAGGGCAAAGTAGCACACCCAGAGCAGAAGTCCTACTTCAGCCAGATCAGGCCTGCAAAGAAACTGCGTTTCACAGGCCTTTGGAAGAGATGTTCCCACTAGGCTGTAAGAGCACTGTGCAGAGCGAGTTGTTTCTTAGCTTCCCAAAGAGCTGGAAGCAAGATGCTGTGGGGCCCAACTCGCCTTTTGGAAAGAAGCCTGCACGTTGTGCCTTTCAGCTCTAGGGCAAAGTAGCACACGCAGAGCAGAAGTCCTACTTCAGCCAGATCAGGCCTGCAAAGAAACTGCGTTTCACAGGCCTTTGGAAGAGATGTTCCCGGTAGGCTGTAAGAGCACTGTGCAGAGCGAGTTGTTTCTTAGCTTCCCAAAGAGCTGGAAGCAAGATGCTGTGGGGCCCAACTCGCCCTTTGGAAAGAAGCCTGCACGTTGTGCCTTTCAGCTCTAGGGCAAAGTAGCACACCCAGAGCAGAAGTCCTACTTCAGCCAGATCAGGCCTGCAAAGAAACTGCGTTTCACAGGCCTTTGGAAGAGATGTTCCCGGTAGGCTGTAAGAGCACTGTGCAGAGCGAGTTGTTTCTTAGCTTCCCAAAGAGCTGGAAGCAAGATGCTGTGGGGCCCAACTCGCCCTTTGGAAAGAAGCCTGCACGTTGTGCCTTTCAGCTCTAGGGCAAAGTAGCACACGGAGAGCAGAAGTCCTACTTTAGCCAGATCAGGCCTGCAAAGAAACTGCGTTTCACAGGCCTTTGGAAGAGATGTTCCCGGTAGGCTGTAAGAGCACTGTGCAGAGCGAGTTGTTTCTTAGCTTCCCAAAGAGCTGGAAGCAAGATGCTGTGGGGCCCAACTCGCCCTTTGGAAAGAAGCCTGCACGTTGTGCCTTTCAGCTCTAGGGCAAAGTAGCACACCCAGAGCAGAAGTCCTACTTCAGCCAGATCAGGCCTGCAAAGAAACTGCGTTTCACAGGCCTTTGGAAGAGATGTTCCCACTAGGCTGTAAGAGCACTGTGCAGAGCGAGTTGTTTCTTAGCTTCACAAAGAGCTGGAAGCAAGATGCTGTGGGGCCCAACTCGCCCTTTGGAAAGAAGCCTGCACGTTGTGCCTTTCAGCTCTAGGGCAAAGTAGCACACCCAGAGCAGAAGTCCTACTTCAGCCAGATCAGGCCTGCAAAGAAACTGCGTTTCACAGGCCTTTGGAAGAGATGTTCCCACTAGGCTGTAAGAGCACTGTGCAGAGCGAGTTGTTTCTTAGCTTCCCAAAGAGCTGGAAGCAAGATGCTGTGGGGCCCAACTCGCCCTTTGGAAAGAAGCCTGCACGTTGTGCCTTTCAGCTCTAGGGCAAAGTAGCACACCCAGAGCAGAAGTCCTACTTCAGCCAGATCAGGCCTGCAAAGAAACTGCGTTTCACAGGCCTTTGGAAGAGATGTTCCCACTAGGCTGTAAGAGCACTGTGCAGAGCGAGTTGTTTCTTAGCTTCCCAAAGAGCTGGAAGCAAGATGCTGTGGGACCCAACTCGCCCTTTGGAAAGAAGCCTGCACGTTGTGCCTTTCAGCTCTAGGGCAAAGTAGCACACCCAGAGCAGAAGTCCTACTTCAGCCAGATCAGGCCTGCAAAGAAACTGCGTTTCACAGGCCTTTGGAAGAGATGCTCCCACTAGGCTGTAAGAGCACTGTGCAGAGCGAGTTGTTTCTTAGCTTCCCAAAGAGCTGGAAGCAAGATGCTGTGGGGCCCAACTCGCCCTTTGGAAAGAAGCCTGCACGTTGTGCCTTTCAGCTCTAGGGCAAAGTAGCACACCCAGAGCAGAAGTCCTACTTCAGCCAGATCAGGCCTGCAAAGAAACTGTGTTTCACAGGCCTTTGGAAGAGATGTTCACAGTAGGCTGTAAGAGCACTGTGCAGAGCGAGTGGTTTCTTAGCTTCCCAAAGAGCTGGAAGCAAGATGCTGTGGGGCCCAACTCGCCCTTTGGAAAGAAGCCTGCACGTTGTGCCTTTCAGCTCTAGGGCAAAGTAGCACACCCAGAGCAGAAGTCCTACTTCAGCCAGATCAGGCCTGCAAAGAAACTGCGTTTCACAGGCCTTTGGAAGAGATGTTCCCGGTAGGCTGTAAGAGCACTGTGCAGAGCGAGTTGTTTCTTAGCTTCCCAAAGAGCTGGAAGCAAGATGCTGTGGGGCCCAACTCGCCCTTTGGAAAGAAGCCTGCACGTTGTGCCTTTCAGCTCTAGGGCAAAGTAGCACACCCAGAGCAGAAGTCCTACTTCAGCCAGATCAGGCCTGCAAAGAAACTGCGTTTCACAGGCCTTTGGAAGAGATGTTCCCACTAGGCTGTAAGAGCACTGTGCAGAGCGAGTTGTTTCTTAGCTTCCCAAAGAGCTGGAAGCAAGATGCTGTGGGGCCCAACTCGCCCTTTGGAAAGAAGCCTGCACGTTGTGCCTTTCAGCTCTAGGGCAAAGTAGCACACCCAGAGCAGAAGTCCTACTTCAGCCAGATCAGGCCTGCAAAGAAACTGCGTTTCACAGGCCTTTGGAAGAGATGTTCCCAGTAGGCTGTAAGAGCACTGTGCAGAGCGAGTTGTTTCTTAGCTTCCCAAAGAGCTGGAAGCAAGATGCTGTGGGGCCCAACTCGCCCTTTGGAAAGAAGCCTGCACGTTGTGCCTTTCAGCTCTAGGGCAAAGTAGCACACCCAGAGCAGAAGTCCTACTTCAGCCAGATCAGGCCTGCAAAGAAACTGCGTTTCACAGGCCTTTGGAAGAGATGTTCCCACTAGGCTGTAAGAGCACTGTGCAGAGCGAGTTGTTTCTTAGCTTCCCAAAGAGCTGGAAGCAAGATGCTGTGGGGCCCAACTCGCCCTTTGGAAAGAAGCCTGCACGTTGTGCCTTTCAGCTCTAGGGCAAAGTAGCACACCCAGAGCAGAAGTCCTACTTCAGCCAGATCAGGCCTGCAAAGAAACTGCGTTTCACAGGCCTTTGGAAGAGATGTTCCCGGTAGGCTGTAAGAGCACTGTGCAGAGCGAGTTGTTTCTTAGCTTCCCAAAGAGCTGGAAGCAAGATGCTGTGGGGCCCAACTCGCCCTTTGGAAAGAAGCCTGCACGTTGTGCCTTTCAGCTCTAGGGCAAAGTAGCACACCCAGAGCAGAAGTCCTACTTCAGCCAGATCAGGCCTGCAAAGAAACTGCGTTTCACAGGCCTTTGGAAGAGATGTTCCCGCTAGGCTGTAAGAGCACTGTGCAGAGCGAGTTGTTTCTTAGCTTCCCAAAGAGCTGGAAGCAAGATGCTGTGGGGCCCAACTCGCCCTTTGGAAAGAAGCCTGCACGTTGTGCCTTTCAGCTCTAGGGCAAAGTAGCACACCCAGAGCAGAAGTCCTACTTCAGCCAGATCAGGCCTGCAAAGAAACTGCGTTTCACAGGCCTTTGGAAGAGATGTTCCCAGTAGGCTGTAAGAGCACTGTGCAGAGCGAGTTGTTTCTTAGCTTCCCAAAGAGCTGGAAGCAAGATGCTGTGGGGCCCAACTCGCCCTTTGGAAAGAAGCCTGCACGTTGTGCCTTTCAGCTCTAGGGCAAAGTAGCACACCCAGAGCAGAAGTCCTACTTCAGCCAGATCAGGCCTGCAAAGAAACTGCGTTTCACAGGCCTTTGGAAGAGATGTTCCCGGTAGGCTGTAAGAGCACTGTGCAGAGCGAGTTGTTTCTTAGCTTCCCAAAGAGCTGGAAGCAAGATGCTGTGGGGCCCAACTCGCCCTTTGGAAAGAAGCCTGCACGTTGTGCCTTTCAGCTCTAGGGCAAAGTAGCACACCCAGAGCAGAAGTCCTACTTCAGCCAGATCAGGCCTGCAAAGAAACTGCGTTTCACAGGCCTTTGGAAGAGATGTTCCCACTAGGCTGTAAGAGCACTGTGCAGAGCGAGTTGTTTCTTAGCTTCCCAAAGAGCTGGAAGCAAGATGCTGTGGGGCCCAACTCGCCCTTTGGAAAGAAGCCTGCACGTTGTGCCTTTCAGCTCTAGGGCAAAGTAGCACACCCAGAGCAGAAGTCCTACTTCAGCCAGATCAGGCCTGCAAAGAAACTGCGTTTCACAGGCCTTTGGAAGAGATGTTCCCGGTAGGCTGTAAGAGCACTGTGCAGAGCGAGTTGTTTCTTAGCTTCCCAAAGAGCTGGAAGCAAGATGCTGTGGGGCCCAACTCGCCCTTTGGAAAGAAGCCTGCACGTTGTGCCTTTCAGCTCTAGGGCAAAGTAGCACACCCAGAGCAGAAGTCCTACTTCAGCCAGATCAGGCCTGCAAAGAAACTGCGTTTCACAGGCCTTTGGAAGAGATGTTCCCAGTAGGCTGTAAGAGCACTGTGCAGAGCGAGTTGTTTCTTAGCTTCCCAAAGAGCTGGAAGCAAGATGCTGTGGGGCCCAACTCGCCCTTTGGAAAGAAGCCTGCACGTTGTGCCTTTCAGCTCTAGGGCAAAGTAGCACACCCAGAGCAGAAGTCCTACTTCAGCCAGATCAGGCCTGCAAAGAAACTGCGTTTCACAGGCCTTTGGAAGAGATGTTCCCACTAGGCTGTAAGAGCACTGTGCAGAGCGAGTTGTTTCTTAGCTTCCCAAAGAGCTGGAAGCAAGATGCTGTGGGGCCCAACTCGCCTTTTGGAAAGAAGCCTGCACGTTGTGCCTTTCAGCTCTAGGGCAAAGTAGCACACCCAGAGCAGAAGTCCTACTTCAGCCAGATCAGGCCTGCAAAGAAACTGCGTTTCACAGGCCTTTGGAAGAGATGTTCCCACTAGGCTGTAAGAGCACTGTGCAGAGCGAGTTGTTTCTTAGCTTCCCAAAGAGCTGGAAGCAAGATGCTGTGGGGCCCAACTCGCCCTTTGGAAAGAAGCCTGCACGTTGTGCCTTTCAGCTCTAGGGCAAAGTAGCACACCCAGAGCAGAAGTCCTACTTCAGCCAGATCAGGCCTGCAAAGAAACTGCGTTTCACAGGCCTTTGGAAGAGATGTTCCCACTAGGCTGTAAGAGCACTGTGCAGAGCGAGTTGTTTCTTAGCTTCCCAAAGAGCTGGAAGCAAGATGCTGTGGGGCCCAACTCGCCCTTTGGAAAGAAGCCTGCACGTTGTGCCTTTCAGCTCTAGGGCAAAGTAGCACACCCAGAGCAGAAGTCCTACTTCAGCCAGATCAGGCCTGCAAAGAAACTGCGTTTCACAGGCCTTTGGAAGAGATGTTCCCGGTAGGCTGTAAGAGCACTGTGCAGAGCGAGTTGTTTCTTAGCTTCCCAAAGAGCTGGAAGCAAGATGCTGTGGGGCCCAACTCGCCCTTTGGAAAGAAGCCTGCACGTTGTGCCTTTCAGCTCTAGGGCAAAGTAGCACACCCAGAGCAGAAGTCCTACTTCAGCCAGATCAGGCCTGCAAAGAAACTGCGTTTCACAGGCCTTTGGAAGAGATGTTCCCGGTAGGCTGTAAGAGCACTGTGCAGAGCGAGTTGTTTCTTAGCTTCCCAAAGAGCTGGAAGCAAGATGCTGTGGGGCCCAACTCGCCCTTTGGAAAGAAGCCTGCACGTTGTGCCTTTCAGCTCTAGGGCAAAGTAGCACACCCAGAGCAGAAGTCCTACTTCAGCCAGATCAGGCCTGCAAAGAAACTGCGTTTCACAGGCCTTTGGAAGAGATGTTCCCGGTAGGCTGTAAGAGCACTGTGCAGAGCGAGTTGTTTCTTAGCTTCCCAAAGAGCTGGAAGCAAGATGCTGTGGGGCCCAACTCGCCCTTTGGAAAGAAGCCTGCACGTTGTGCCTTTCAGCTCTAGGGCAAAGTAGCACACCCAGAGCAGAAGTCCTACTTCAGCCAGATCAGGCCTGCAAAGAAACTGCGTTTCACAGGCCTTTGGAAGAGATGTTCCCACTAGGCTGTAAGAGCACTGTGCAGAGCGAGTTGTTTCTTAGCTTCCCAAAGAGCTGGAAGCAAGATGCTGTGGGGCCCAACTCGCCCTTTGGAAAGAAGCCTGCACGTTGTGCCTTTCAGCTCTAGGGCAAAGTAGCACACCCAGAGCAGAAGTCCTACTTCAGCCAGATCAGGCCTGCAAAGAAACTGCGTTTCACAGGCCTTTGGAAGAGATGTTCCCACTAGGCTGTAAGAGCACTGTGCAGAGCGAGTTGTTTCTTAGCTTCCCAAAGAGCTGGAAGCAAGATGCTGTGGGGCCCAACTCGCCCTTTGGAAAGAAGCCTGCACGTTGTGCCTTTCAGCTCTAGGGCAAAGTAGCACACCCAGAGCAGAAGTCCTACTTCAGCCAGATCAGGCCTGCAAAGAAACTGCGTTTCACAGGCCTTTGGAAGAGATGTTCCCAGTAGGCTGTAAGAGCACTGTGCAGAGCGAGTTGTTTCTTAGCTTCCCAAAGAGCTGGAAGCAAGATGCTGTGGGGCCCAACTCGCCCTTTGGAAAGAAGCCTGCACGTTGTGCCTTTCAGCTCTAGGGCAAAGTAGCACACCCAGAGCAGAAGTCCTACTTCAGCCAGATCAGGCCTGCAAAGAAACTGCGTTTCACAGGCCTTTGGAAGAGATGTTCCCGGTAGGCTGTAAGAGCACTGTGCAGAGCGAGTTGTTTCTTAGCTTCCCAAAGAGCTGGAAGCAAGATGCTGTGGGGCCCAACTCGCCCTTTGGAAAGAAGCCTGCACGTTGTGCCTTTCAGCTCTAGGGCAAAGTAGCACACCCAGAGCAGAAGTCCTACTTCAGCCAGATCAGGCCTGCAAAGAAACTGCGTTTCACAGGCCTTTGGAAGAGATGTTCCCACTAGGCTGTAAGAGCACTGTGCAGAGCGAGTTGTTTCTTAGCTTCCCAAAGAGCTGGAAGCAAGATGCTGTGGGGCCCAACTCGCCCTTTGGAAAGAAGCCTGCACGTTGTGCCTTTCAGCTCTAGGGCAAAGTAGCACACCCAGAGCAGAAGTCCTACTTCAGCCAGATCAGGCCTGCAAAGAAACTGCGTTTCACAGGCCTTTGGAAGAGATGTTCCCAGTAGGCTGTAAGAGCACTGTGCAGAGCGAGTTGTTTCTTAGCTTCCCAAAGAGCTGGAAGCAAGATGCTGTGGGGCCCAACTCGCCCTTTGGAAAGAAGCCTGCACGTTGTGCCTTTCAGCTCTAGGGCAAAGTAGCACACCCAGAGCAGAAGTCCTACTTCAGCCAGATCAGGCCTGCAAAGAAACTGCGTTTCACAGGCCTTTGGAAGAGATGTTCCCACTAGGCTGTAAGAGCACTGTGCAGAGCGAGTTGTTTCTTAGCTTCCCAAAGAGCTGGAAGCAAGATGCTGTGGGGCCCAACTCGCCCTTTGGAAAGAAGCCTGCACGTTGTGCCTTTCAGCTCTAGGGCAAAGTAGCACACCCAGAGCAGAAGTCCTACTTCAGCCAGATCAGGCCTGCAAAGAAACTGCGTTTCACAGGCCTTTGGAAGAGATGTTCCCGGTAGGCTGTAAGAGCACTGTGCAGAGCGAGTTGTTTCTTAGCTTCCCAAAGAGCTGGAAGCAAGATGCTGTGGGGCCCAACTCGCCCTTTGGAAAGAAGCCTGCACGTTGTGCCTTTCAGCTCTAGGGCAAAGTAGCACACCCAGAGCAGAAGTCCTACTTCAGCCAGATCAGGCCTGCAAAGAAACTGCGTTTCACAGGCCTTTGAAGAGATGTTCCCACTAGGCTGTAAGAGCACTGTGCAGAGCGAGTTGTTTCTTAGCTTCCCAAAGAGCTGGAAGCAAGATGCTGTGGGGCCCAACTCGCCCTTTGGAAAGAAGCCTGCACGTTGTGCCTTTCAGCTCTAGGGCAAAGTAGCACACCCAGAGCAGAAGTCCTACTTCAGCCAGATCAGGCCTGCAAAGAAACTGCGTTTCACAGGCCTTTGGAAGAGATGTTCCCACTAGGCTGTAAGAGCACTGTGCAGAGCGAGTTGTTTCTTAGCTTCCCAAAGAGCTGGAAGCAAGATGCTGTGGGGCCCAACTCGCCCTTTGGAAAGAAGCCTGCACGTTGTGCCTTTCAGCTCTAGGGCAAAGTAGCACACCCAGAGCAGAAGTCCTACTTCAGCCAGATCAGGCCTGCAAAGAAACTGCGTTTCACAGGCCTTTGGAAGAGATGTTCCCAGTAGGCTGTAAGAGCACTGTGCAGAGCGAGTTGTTTCTTAGCTTCCCAAAGAGCTGGAAGCAAGATGCTGTGGGGCCCAACTCGCCCTTTGGAAAGAAGCCTGCACGTTGTGCCTTTCAGCTCTAGGGCAAAGTAGCACACCCAGAGCAGAAGTCCTACTTCAGCCAGATCAGGCCTGCAAAGAAACTGCGTTTCACAGGCCTTTGGAAGAGATGTTCCCGGTAGGCTGTAAGAGCACTGTGCAGAGCGAGTTGTTTCTTAGCTTCCCAAAGAGCTGGAAGCAAGATGCTGTGGGGCCCAACTCGCCCTTTGGAAAGAAGCCTGCACGTTGTGCCTTTCAGCTCTAGGGCAAAGTAGCACACCCAGAGCAGAAGTCCTACTTCAGCCAGATCAGGCCTGCAAAGAAACTGCGTTTCACAGGCCTTTGGAAGAGATGTTCCCACTAGGCTGTAAGAGCACTGTGCAGAGCGAGTTGTTTCTTAGCTTCCCAAAGAGCTGGAAGCAAGATGCTGTGGGGCCCAACTCGCCCTTTGGAAAGAAGCCTGCACGTTGTGCCTTTCAGCTCTAGGGCAAAGTAGCACACCCAGAGCAGAAGTCCTACTTCAGCCAGATCAGGCCTGCAAAGAAACTGCGTTTCACAGGCCTTTGGAAGAGATGTTCCCACTAGGCTGTAAGAGCACTGTGCAGAGCGAGTTGTTTCTTAGCTTCCCAAAGAGCTGGAAGCAAGATGCTGTGGGGCCCAACTCGCCCTTTGGAAAGAAGCCTGCACGTTGTTCCTTTCAGCTCTAGGGCAAAGTAGCACACCCAGAGCAGAAGTCCTACTTCAGCCAGATCAGGCCTGCAAAGAAACTGCGTTTCACAGGCCTTTGGAAGAGATGTTCCCGGTAGGCTGTAAGAGCACTGTGCAGAGCGAGTTGTTTCTTAGCTTCCCAAAGAGCTGGAAGCAAGATGCTGTGGGGCCCAACTCGCCCTTTGGAAAGAAGCCTGCACGTTGTGCCTTTCAGCTCTAGGGCAAAGTAGCACACCCAGAGCAGAAGTCCTACTTCAGCCAGATCAGGCCTGCAAAGAAACTGCGTTTCACAGGCCTTTGGAAGAGATGTTCCCATTAGGCTGTAAGAGCACTGTGCAGAGCGAGTTGTTTCTTAGCTTCCCAAAGAGCTGGAAGCAAGATGCTGTGGGGCCCAACTCGCCCTTTGGAAAGAAGCCTGCACGTTGTGCCTTTCAGCTCTAGGGCAAAGTAGCACACCCAGAGCAGAAGTCCTTCTTCAGCCAGATCAGGCCTGCAAAGAAACTGCGTTTCACAGGCCTTTGGAAGAGATGTTCCCACTAGGCTGTAAGAGCACTGTGCAGAGCGAGTTGTTTCTTAGCTTCCCAAAGAGCTGGAAGCAAGATGCTGTGGGGCCCAACTCGCCCTTTGGAAAGAAGCCTGCACGTTGTGCCTTTCAGCTCTAGGGCAAAGTAGCACACCCAGAGCAGAAGTCCTACTTCAGCCAGATCAGGCCTGCAAAGAAACTGCGTTTCACAGGCCTTTGGAAGAGATGTTCCCATTAGGCTGTAAGAGCACTGTGCAGAGCGAGTTGTTTCTTAGCTTCCCAAAGAGCTGGAAGCAAGATGCTGTGGGGCCCAACTCGCCCTTTGGAAAGAAGCCTGCACGTTGTGCCTTTCAGCTCTAGGGCAAAGTAGCACACCCAGAGCAGAAGTCCTACTTCAGCCAGATCAGGCCTGCAAAGAAACTGCGTTTCACAGGCCTTTGGAAGAGATGTTCCCACTAGGCTGTAAGAGCACTGTGCAGAGCGAGTTGTTTCTTAGCTTCCCAAAGAGCTGGAAGCAAGATGCTGTGGGGCCCAACTCGCCCTTTGGAAAGAAGCCTGCACGTTGTGCCTTTCAGCTCTAGGGCAAAGTAGCACACCCAGAGCAGAAGTCCTACTTCAGCCAGATCAGGCCTGCAAAGAAACTGCGTTTCACAGGCCTTTGGAAGAGATGTTCCCGGTAGGCTGTAAGAGCACTGTGCAGAGCGAGTTGTTTCTTAGCTTCCCAAAGAGCTGGAAGCAAGATGCTGTGGGGCCCAACTCGCCCTTTGGAAAGAAGCCTGCACGTTGTGCCTTTCAGCTCTAGGGCAAAGTAGCACACCCAGAGCAGAAGTCCTACTTCAGCCAGATCAGGCCTGCAAAGAAACTGCGTTTCACAGGCCTTTGGAAGAGATGTTCCCGGTAGGCTGTAAGAGCACTGTGCAGAGCGAGTTGTTTCTTAGCTTCCCAAAGAGCTGGAAGCAAGATGCTGTGGGGCCCAACTCGCCCTTTGGAAAGAAGCCTGCACGTTGTGCCTTTCAGCTCTAGGGCAAAGTAGCACACCCAGAGCAGAAGTCCTACTTCAGCCAGATCAGGCCTGCAAAGAAACTGCGTTTCACAGGCCTTTGGAAGAGATGTTCCCGGTAGGCTGTAAGAGCACTGTGCAGAGCGAGTGGTTTCTTAGCTTCCCAAAGAGCTGGAAGCAAGATGCTGTGGGGCCCAACTCGCCCTTTGGAAAGAAGCCTGCACGTTGTGCCTTTCAGCTCTAGGGCAAAGTAGCACACCCAGAGCAGAAGTCCTACTTCAGCCAGATCAGGCCTGCAAAGAAACTGCGTTTCACAGGCCTTTGGAAGAGATGTTCCCACTAGGCTGTAAGAGCACTGTGCAGAGCGAGTTGTTTCTTAGCTTCCCAAAGAGCTGGAAGCAAGATGCTGTGGGGCCCAACTCGCCCTTTGGAAAGAAGCCTGCACGTTGTGCCTTTCAGCTCTAGGGCAAAGTAGCACACCCAGAGCAGAAGTCCTACTTCAGCCAGATCAGGCCTGCAAAGAAACTGCGTTTCACAGGCCTTTGGAAGAGATGTTCCCACTAGGCTGTAAGAGCACTGTGCAGAGCGAGTTGTTTCTTAGCTTCCCAAAGAGCTGGAAGCAAGATGCTGTGGGGCCCAACTCGCCCTTTGGAAAGAAGCCTGCACGTTGTGCCTTTCAGCTCTAGGGCAAAGTAGCACACCCAGAGCAGAAGTCCTACTTCAGCCAGATCAGGCCTGCAAAGAAACTGCGTTTCACAGGCCTTTGGAAGAGATGTTCCCAGTAGGCTGTAAGAGCACTGTGCAGAGCGAGTTGTTTCTTAGCTTCCCAAAGAGCTGGAAGCAAGATGCTGTGGGGCCCAACTCGCCCTTTGGAAAGAAGCCTGCACGTTGTGCCTTTCAGCTCTAGGGCAAAGTAGCACACCCAGAGCAGAAGTCCTACTTCAGCCAGATCAGGCCTGCAAAGAAACTGCGTTTCACAGGCCTTTGGAAGAGATGTTCCCGGTAGGCTGTAAGAGCACTGTGCAGAGCGAGTTGTTTCTTAGCTTCCCAAAGAGCTGGAAGCAAGATGCTGTGGGGCCCAACTCGCCCTTTGGAAAGAAGCCTGCACGTTGTGCCTTTCAGCTCTAGGGCAAAGTAGCACACCCAGAGCAGAAGTCCTACTTCAGCCAGATCAGGCCTGCAAAGAAACTGCGTTTCACAGGCCTTTGGAAGAGATGTTCCCACTAGGCTGTAAGAGCACTGTGCAGAGCGAGTTGTTTCTTAGCTTCCCAAAGAGCTGGAAGCAAGATGCTGTGGGGCCCAACTCGCCCTTTGGAAAGAAGCCTGCACGTTGTGCCTTTCAGCTCTAGGGCAAAGTAGCACACCCAGAGCAGAAGTCCTACTTCAGCCAGATCAGGCCTGCAAAGAAACTGCGTTTCACAGGCCTTTGGAAGAGATGTTCCCACTAGGCTGTAAGAGCACTGTGCAGAGCGAGTTGTTTCTTAGCTTCCCAAAGAGCTGGAAGCAAGATGCTGTGGGGCCCAACTCGCCCTTTGGAAAGAAGCCTGCACGTTGTGCCTTTCAGCTCTAGGGCAAAGTAGCACACCCAGAGCAGAAGTCCTACTTCAGCCAGATCAGGCCTGCAAAGAAACTGCGTTTCACAGGCCTTTGGAAGAGATGTTCCCGGTAGGCTGTAAGAGCACTGTGCAGAGCGAGTTGTTTCTTAGCTTCCCAAAGAGCTGGAAGCAAGATGCTGTGGGGCCCAACTCGCCCTTTGGAAAGAAGCCTGCACGTTGTGCCTTTCAGCTCTAGGGCAAAGTAGCACACCCAGAGCAGAAGTCCTACTTCAGCCAGATCAGGCCTGCAAAGAAACTGCGTTTCACAGGCCTTTGGAAGAGATGTTCCCGGTAGGCTGTAAGAGCACTGTGCAGAGCGAGTTGTTTCTTAGCTTCCCAAAGAGCTGGAAGCAAGATGCTGTGGGGCCCAACTCGCCCTTTGGAAAGAAGCCTGCACGTTGTGCCTTTCAGCTCTAGGGCAAAGTAGCACACGGAGAGCAGAAGTCCTACTTCAGCCAGATCAGGCCTGCAAAGAAACTGCGTTTCACAGGCCTTTGGAAGAGATGTTCCCGGTAGGCTGTAAGAGCACTGTGCAGAGCGAGTTGTTTCTTAGCTTCCCAAAGAGCTGGAAGCAAGATGCTGTGGGGCCCAACTCGCCCTTTGGAAAGAAGCCTGCACGTTGTGCCTTTCAGCTCTAGGGCAAAGTAGCACACCCAGAGCAGAAGTCCTACTTCAGCCAGATCAGGCCTGCAAAGAAACTGCGTTTCACAGGCCTTTGGAAGAGATGTTCCCAGTAGGCTGTAAGAGCACTGTGCAGAGCGAGTTGTTTCTTAGCTTCCCAAAGAGCTGGAAGCAAGATGCTGTGGGGCCCAACTCGCCCTTTGGAAAGAAGCCTGCACGTTGTGCCTTTCAGCTCTAGGGCAAAGTAGCACACCCAGAGCAGAAGTCCTACTTCAGCCAGATCAGGCCTGCAAAGAAACTGCGTTTCACAGGCCTTTGGAAGAGATGTTCCCACTAGGCTGTAAGAGCACTGTGCAGAGCGAGTTGTTTCTTAGCTTCCCAAAGAGCTGGAAGCAAGATGCTGTGGGGCCCAACTCGCCCTTTGGAAAGAAGCCTGCACGTTGTGCCTTTCAGCTCTAGGGCAAAGTAGCACACCCAGAGCAGAAGTCCTACTTCAGCCAGATCAGGCCTGCAAAGAAACTGCGTTTCACAGGCCTTTGGAAGAGATGTTCCCAGTAGGCTGTAAGAGCACTGTGCAGAGCGAGTTGTTTCTTAGCTTCCCAAAGAGCTGGAAGCAAGATGCTGTGGGGCCCAACTCGCCCTTTGGAAAGAAGCCTGCACGTTGTGCCTTTCAGCTCTAGGGCAAAGTAGCACACCCAGAGCAGAAGTCCTACTTCAGCCAGATCAGGCCTGCAAAGAAACTGCGTTTCACAGGCCTTTGGAAGAGATGTTCCCGGTAGGCTGTAAGAGCACTGTGCAGAGCGAGTTGTTTCTTAGCTTCCCAAAGAGCTGGAAGCAAGATGCTGTGGGGCCCAACTCGCCCTTTGGAAAGAAGCCTGCACGTTGTGCCTTTCAGCTCTAGGGCAAAGTAGCACACCCAGAGCAGAAGTCCTACTTCAGCCAGATCAGGCCTGCAAAGAAACTGCGTTTCACAGGCCTTTGGAAGAGATGTTCCCGGTAGGCTGTAAGAGCACTGTGCAGAGCGAGTTGTTTCTTAGCTTCCCAAAGAGCTGGAAGCAAGATGCTGTGGGGCCCAACTCGCCCTTTGGAAAGAAGCCTGCACGTTGTGCCTTTCAGCTCTAGGGCAAAGTAGCACACCCAGAGCAGAAGTCCTACTTCAGCCAGATCAGGCCTGCAAAGAAACTGCGTTTCACAGGCCTTTGGAAGAGATGTTCCCGGTAGGCTGTAAGAGCACTGTGCAGAGCGAGTTGTTTCTTAGCTTCCCAAAGAGCTGGAAGCAAGATGCTGTGGGGCCCAACTCGCCCTTTGGAAAGAAGCCTGCACGTTGTGCCTTTCAGCTCTAGGGCAAAGTAGCACACCCAGAGCAGAAGTCCTACTTCAGCCAGATCAGGCCTGCAAAGAAACTGCGTTTCACAGGCCTTTGGAAGAGATGTTCCCAGTAGGCTGTAAGAGCACTGTGCAGAGCGAGTTGTTTCTTAGCTTCCCAAAGAGCTGGAAGCAAGATGCTGTGGGGCCCAACTCACCCTTTGGAAAGAAGCCTGCACGTTGTGCCTTTCAGCTCTAGGGCAAAGTAGCACACCCAGAGCAGAAGTCCTACTTCAGCCAGATCAGGCCTGCAAAGAAACTGCGTTTCACAGGCCTTTGGAAGAGATGTTCCCACTAGGCTGTAAGAGCACTGTGCAGAGCGAGTTGTTTCTTAGCTTCCCAAAGAGCTGGAAGCAAGATGCTGTGGGGCCCAACTCGCCCTTTGGAAAGAAGCCTGCACGTTTTGCCTTTCAGCTCAAGGGCAAAGTAGCACACCCAGAGCAGAAGTCCTACTTCAGCCAGATCAGGCCTGCAAAGAAACTGCGTTTCACAGGCCTTTGGAAGAGATGTTCCCATTAGGCTGTAAGAGCACTGTGCAGAGCGAGTTGTTTCTTAGCTTCCCAAAGAGCTGGAAGCAAGATGCTGTGGGGCCCAACTCGCCCTTTGGAAAGAAGCCTGCACGTTGTGCCTTTCAGCTCTAGGGCAAAGTAGCACACCCAGAGCAGAAGTCCTACTTCAGCCAGATCAGGCCTGCAAAGAAACTGCGTTTCACAGGCCTTTGGAAGAGATGTTCCCACTAGGCTGTAAGAGCACTGTGCAGAGCGAGTTGTTTCTTAGCTTCCCAAAGAGCTGGAAGCAAGATGCTGTGGGGCCCAACTCGCCTTTTGGAAAGAAGCCTGCACGTTGTGCCTTTCAGCTCTAGGGCAAAGTAGCACCCGGAGAGCAGAAGTCCTACTTCAGCCAGATCAGGCCTGCAAAGAAACTGCGTTTCACAGGCCTTTGGAAGAGATGTTCCCGGTAGGCTGTAAGAGCACTGTGCAGAGCGAGTTGTTTCTTAGCTTCCCAAAGAGCTGGAAGCAAGATGCTGTGGGGCCCAACTCGCCCTTTGGAAAGAAGCCTGCACGTTGTGCCTTTCAGCTCTAGGGCAAAGTAGCACACCCAGAGCAGAAGTCCTACTTCAGCCAGATCAGGCCTGCAAAGAAACTGCGTTTCACAGGCCTTTGGAAGAGATGTTCCCGGTAGGCTGTAAGAGCACTGTGCAGAGCGAGTTGTTTCTTAGCTTCCCAAAGAGGTGGAAGCAAGATGCTGTTGGGCCCAACTCGCCATTTGGAAAGAAGCCTGCACGTTTTGCCTTTCAGCTCTAGGGCAAAGTAGCACACGGAGAGCAGAAGTCCTACTTTAGCCAGATCAGGCCTGCAAAGAAACTGCGTTTCACAGGCCTTTGGAAGAGATGTTCCCGGTAGGCTGTAAGAGCACTGTGCAGAGCGAGTTGTTTCTTAGCTTCCCAAAGAGCTGGAAGCAAGATGCTGAGGGGCCCAACTCGCCCTTTGGAAAGAAGCCTGCACGTTCTGCCTTTCAGCTCTAGGGCAAAGAAGCACACCTAGAGCAGAAGTCCTACTTCAGCCAGATCAGGCCTGCAAAGAAACTGCGTTTCACAGGCCTTTGGAAGAGATGTTCCCACTAGGCTGTAAGAGCACTGTGCAGAGCGAGTTGTTTCTTAGCTTCACAAAGAGCTGGAAGCAGGATGCTGTGGGGCCCAACTCGCCCTTTGGAAAGAAGCCTGCACGTTGTGCCTTTCAGCTCTAGGGCAAAGTAGCACACCAATAGCAGAAGTCCTACTTTAGCCAGATCAGGCCTGCAAAGAAACTGAGTTTCACAGGCCTTTGGAAGAGATGTTCCCACTAGGCTGTAAGAGCACTGTGCAGAGCGAGTTGTTTCTTAGCTTCCCAAAGAGCTGGAAGAAAGATGCTGTGGGGCCCAACTCGCCCTTTGGAAAGAAGCCTGCACGTTGTGCCTTTCAGCTCTAGGGCAAAGTAGCACACCCAGAGCAGAAGTCCTACTTCAGCCAGATCAGGCCTGCAAAGAAACTGCGTTTCACAGGCCTTTGGAACAGATGTTCCCACTAGGCTGTAAGAGCACTGTGCAGAGCGAGTTGTTTCTTAGCTTCCCAAAGAGCTGGTAGCAAGATGCTCTGGGAGCCAACTCGCCCTTAGGAAAGAAGCCTGCACGTTGTGCCTTTCAGCTCTAGGGCAAAGTAGCACACCCAGAGCAGAAGTCCTACTTCAGCCAGATCAGGCCTGCAAAGAAACTGCGTTTCACAGGCCTTTTGAAGAGATGCTCCCACTAGGCTGTAAGAGCACTGTGCAGAGCGAGATGTTTCTTAGCTTCCCAAAGAGCTGGAAGCAAGATGCTGTGGGGCCCAACTCGCCCTTTGGAAAGAAGCCTGCACGTTGTGCCTTTCAGCTCTAGGGCAAAGTAGCACACCCAGAGCAGAAGTCCTACTTCAGCCAGATCAGGCCTGCAAAGAAACTGTGTTTCACAGGCCTTTGAAGAGATGTTCACAGTAGGCTGTAAGAGCAGTGTGCAGAGCGAGTGGTTTCTTAGCTTCCCAAAGAGCTGGAAGCAAGATGCTGTGGGGCCCAACTCGCCCTTTGGAAAGAAGCCTGCACGTTGTGCCTTTCAGCTCTAGGGCAAAGTAGCACACCCAGAGCAGAAGTCCTACTTCAGCCAGATCAGGCCTGCAAAGAAACTGCGTTTCACAGGCCTTTGGAAGAGATGTTCCCGGTAGGCTGTAAGAGCACTTTGCAGAGCTAGTTGTTTCTTAGCTTCCCAAAGAGATGGAAGCAAGATGCTGTGGGGCCCAACTCGCCCTTTGGAAAGAAGCCTGCACGTTGTGCCTTTCAGCTCTAGGGCAAAGTAGCACACCCAGAGCAGAAGTCCTACTTCAGCCAGATCAGGCCTGCGAAGAAACTGCGTTTCACAGGCCTTTGTAAGAGATGCTCCCACTAGGCTGTAAGAGCACTGTGCAGAGCGAGATGTTTCTAAGCTTCCCAAAGAGCTGGAAGCAAGATGCTGTGGGGCCCAACTCGCCCTTTGGAAAGAAGCCAGCACGTTGTGCCTTTCAGCTCTAGGGCAAAGTAGCACACCCAGAGCAGAAGTCCTACTTCAGCCAGATCAGGCCTGCAAAGAAACTGCGTTTCACAGGCCTTTGAAGAGATGTTCACAGTAGGCTGTAAGAGCAGTGTGCAGAGCGAGTGGTTTCTTAGCTTCCCAAAGAGCTGGAAGCAAGATGCTGTGGGGCCCAACTCGCCCTTTGGAAAGAAGCCTGCACGTTGTGCCTTTCAGCTCTAGGGCAAAGTAGCACACCCAGAGCAGAAGTCCTACTTCAGCCAGATCAGGCCTGCAAAGAAACTGCGTTTCTCAGGCCTTTGGAAGAGATGTTCCCACTATGCTGTAAGAGCACTGTGCAGAGCGAGTTGTTTCTTAGCTTCCCAAAGAGCTGGAAGCAAGATGCTGTGGGGCCCAACTCGCCCTTTGGAAAGAAGCCTGCTCGTTGTGCCTTTCAGCTCTAGGGCAAAGTAGCACACCCAGAGCAGAAGTCTTACTTCAGCCAGATCAGGCCTGCAAAGAAACTGCGTTTCACAGGCCTTTGGAAGAGATGTTCCCATTAGGCTGTAAGAGCACTGTGCAGAGCGAGTTGTTTCTCAGCTTCCCAAAGACCTGGAAGAAAGATGCTGTGGGGCCCATCTCACCCTTTGGAAAGAAGCCTGCACGTTGTGCCTTTCAGCTCTAGGGCAATGTAGCACACCCAGAGCAGAAGTCCTACTTCAGCCAGTCAGGCCTGCAAAGAGACTGCATTTCACAGGCCTTTGGAAGAGATGTTCCCGGTAGGCTGTAAGAGCACTGTGCAGAGCGAGTTGTTTCCTAGCTTCCCAAACAGCTGGAAGCAAGATGCTGTGGGGCCCAACTCGCCTTTTGGAAAGAAGCCTGCACGTTGTGCCTTTCAGCTCTAGGGCAAAGTAGCACACGCAGAGCAGAAGTCCTACTTCAGCCAGATCAGGCCTGCAAATAAACTGCGTTTCAAAGGCCTTTGGAAGAGATGTTCCCGGTAGGCTGTAAGAGCACTGTGCAGAGCGAGTTGTTTCTTAGCTTCACAAAGAGCTGGAAGCAAGATGCTGTGGGGCCCAACTCGCCCTTTGGAAAGAAGCCTGCGCGTTGTGCCTTTCAGCTCTAGGGCAAAGTAGCACACCCAGAGCAGAAGTCCTACTTCAGCCAGATCAGGCCTGCAAAGAAACTGCGTTTCACAGGCCTTTGGAAGAGATGTTCCCGGTAGGCTTTAAGAGCACTGTGCAGAGCGAGTTGTTTCTTAGCTTCCCAAAGAGCTGGAAGCAAGATGCTGTGGGGCCCAACTCGCCCTTTGGAAAGAAGCCTGCACGTTGTGCCTTTCAGCTCTAGGGCAAAGTAGCACACCCAGAGCAGAAGTCCTACTTCAGCCAGATCAGGCCTGCAAAGAAACTGCGTTTCACAGGCCTTCGGAAGAGATGTTCCCGGTAGGCTGTAAGAGCACTGTGCAGAGCGAGTGGTTTCTTAGCTTCCCAAAGAGCTGGAAGCAAGATGCTGTGGGGCCCAACTCGCCCTTTGGAAAGAAGCCTGCACGTTGTGCCTTTCAGCTCTAGGGCAAAGTAGCACACCCAGAGCAGAAGTCCTACTTCAGCCAGATCAGGCCTGCAAAGAAACTACGTTTCACAGGCCTTTCGAAGAGATGTTCCCACTAGGCTGTAAGAGCACTGTGCAGAGCGAGTTGTTTCTTAGCTTCCCAAAGAGCTGGAAGCAAGATGCTGTGGGGCCCAACTCGCCCTTTGGAAAGAAGCCTGCACGTTGTGCCTTTCAGCTCTAGGGCAAAGTAGCACACCCAGAGCAGAAGTCCTACTTCAGCCAGATCAGGCCTGCAAAGAAACTGCGTGTCACAGGCCTTTGGAAGAGATGTTCCCACTAGGCTGTAAGAGCACTGTGTAGAGCGAGTTGTTTCTTAGCTTCCCAAAGTGCTGGAAGCAAGATGCTGTGGGGCCCAACTCGCCCTTTGGAAAGAAGCCTGCACGTTGTGCCTCTCAGCTCTAGGGCAAAGTAGCACACCCAGAGCAGAAGTCCTGCTTCAGCCAGATCAGGCCTGCAAAGAAACTGCGTTTCACAGGCCTTTGGAAGAGACGTTCCCGGTAGGCTGTAAGAGCACTGTGCAGAGCGAGTTGTTTCGTAGCTTCCCAAAGAGCTGGAAGCAAGATGCTGAGGGGCCCAACTCGCCCTTTGGAAAGAAGCCTGCACGTTGTGCCTTTCAGCTCTAGGGCAAAGTAGCACACCCAGAGCAGAAGTCCTACTTCAGCCAGATCAGGCCTGCAAAGAAACTGCGTTTCACAGGCCTTTGGAAGAGATGTTCCCGGTAGGCTGTAAGAGCACTGTGCAGAGCGAGTTGTTTCTTAGCTTCCCAAAAGCTGGAAGCAAGATGCTGTGGGGCCCAACTCGCCCTTTGGAAAGAAGCCTGCACGTTTTAACTTTCAGCTCTAGGGCAAAGTAGCACACGGAGAGCAGAAGTCCTACTTCAGCCAGATCAGGCCTGCAAAGAAACTGCGTTTCACAGGCCTTTGGAAGAGATGTTCCCGGTAGGCTGTAAGAGCACTGTGCAGAGCGAGTTGTTTCTTAGCTTCCCAAAGAGCTGGAAGCAAGATGCTGTGGGGCTCAACTCGCCTTTTGGAAAGAAGCCTGCACGTTGTGCCCTTCAGCTCTAGGGCAAAGTAGCACACGGAGAGCAGAAGTCCTACTTCAGCCAGATCAGGCCTGCAAAGAAACTGAGTTTCACAGGCCTTTGGAAGATATGTTCCCGGTAGGCTGTAAGAGCACTGTGCAGAGCGAGTTGTTTCTTAGCTTCCCAAAGAGCTGGAAGCAAGATGCTGTGGGGCCCAACTCGCCCTTTGGAAAGAAGCCTGCACGTTGTGCCTTTCAGCTCTAGGGCAAAGTAGCACACCCAGAGCAGAAGTCCTACTTCAGCCAGATCAGGCCTGCAAAGAAACTGCGTTTCACAGGCCTTTGGAAGAGATGTTCCCGGTAGGCTGTAAGAGAAATGTGCAGAGCGAGTGTTTTCTTAGGTTCCCAAAGAGCTGAAAGCAAGATGCTGTGGGGCCCAACTCGCCCTTTGGAAAGAAGCCTGCACGTTGTGCCTTTCAGCTCTAGGGCAAAGTAGCACACCCAGAGCAGAAGTCCTACTTCAGCCAGATCAGGCCTGCAAAGAAACTGCGTTTCACAGGCCTTTGAAGAGATGTTCCCACTAGGCTGTAAGAGCACTGTGCAGAGCGAGTGGTTTCTTAGGTTCCCAAAGAGCTGGAAGGAAGATTCTGTGGGGCCCAACTCGCCCTTTGGAAAGAAGCCAGCACGTTGTGCCTTTCAGCTCTAGGGCAAAGTAGCACACCCAGAGCAGAAGTCCTACTTCAGCCAGATCAGGCCTGAAAGGAAACTGCGTTTCAAAGGCCTTTGGAAGAGATGTTCCCGGTAGGCTGTAAGAGCACTGTGCAGAGCGAGTTGTTTCTTAGCTTCCCAAAGAGCTGGAAGCAAGATGCTGTGGGGCCCAACTCGCCCTTTGTAAAGAAGCCTGCTCGTTGTGCCTTTCAGCTCTAGGGCAAAGTAGCACAACCAGAGCAGAAGTCCTACTTCAGCCAGATCAGGCCTGCAAAGAAACTGCGTTTCACAGGCCTTTGGAAGAGATGTTCCCATTAGGCTGTAAGAGCACTGTGCAGAGCGAGTTGTTTCTTAGCTTCCCAAAGACCTGGAAGAAAGATGCTGTGGGGCCCATCTCACCCTTTGGAAAGAAGCCTGCACGTTGTGCCTTTCAGCTCTAGGGCAATGTAGCACACCCAGAGCAGAAGTCCTACTTCAGCCAGTCAGGCCTGCAAAGAGACTGCATTTCACAGGCCTTTGGAAGAGATGTTCCCGGTAGGCTGTAAGAGCACTGTGCAGAGCGAGTTGTTTCCTAGCTTCCCAAACAGCTGGAAGCAAGATGCTGTGGGGCCCAACTCGCCCTTTGGAAAGAAGCCTGCACGTTGTGCCTTTCAGCTCTAGGGCAAAGTAGCACACAGAGAGCAGAAGTCCTACTTCAGCCAGATCAGGCCTGCAAAGAAACTGCGTTTCACAGGCCTTTGGAAGAGATGTTCCCGGTAGGCTGTAAGAGCACTGTGCAGAGCGAGTTGTTTCTTAGCTTCACAAAGAGCTGGAAGCAAGATGCTGTGGGGCCCAACTCGCCCTTTGGAAAGAAGCCTGCACGTTGTGCCTTTCAGCTCTAGGGCAAAGTAGCACACCCAGAGCAGAAGTCCTACTTCAGCCAGATCAGGCCTGCAAAGAAACTGCGTTTCACAGGCCTTTGGAACAGATGTTCCCACTAGGCTGTAAGAGCACTGTGCAGAGCGAGTTGTTTCTTAGCTTCCCAAAGAGCTGGTAGCAAGATGCTGTGGGGCCCAACTCGCCCTTAGGAAAGAAGCCTGCACGTTGTGCCTTTCAGCTCTAGGGCAAAGTAGCACACCCAGAGCAGAAGTCCTACTTCAGCCAGATCAGGCCTGCAAAGAAACTGCGTTTCACAGGCCTTTGGAAGAGATGCTCCCACTAGGCTGTAAGAGCACTGTGCAGAGCGAGATGTTTCTTAGCTTCCCAAAGAGCTGGAAGCAAGATGCTGTGGGGCCCAACTCGCCCTTTGGAAAGAAGCCTGCACGTTGTGCCTTTCAGCTCTAGGGCAAAGTAGCACACCCAGAGCAGAAGTCCTACTTCAGCCAGATCAGGCCTGCAAAGAAACTGCGTTTCACAGGCCTTTGGAAGAGATGTTCCCGGTAGGCTGTAAGAGCACTGTGCAGAGCGAGTTGTTTCTTAGCTTCCCAAAGAGCTGGAAGCAAGATGCTGTGGGGCCCAACTCGCCCTTTGGAAAGAAGCCTGCACGTTGTGCCTTTCAGCTCTAGGGCAAAGTAGCACACCCAGAGCAGAAGTCCTACTTCAGCCAGATCAGGCCTGCGAAGAAACTGCGTTTCACAGGCCTTTGGAAGAGATGCTCCCACTAGGCTGTAAGAGCACTGTGCAGAGCGAGATGTTTCTTAGCTTCCCAAAGAGCTGGAAGCAAGATGCTGTGGGGCCCAACTCGCCCTTTGGAAAGAAGCCTGCACGTTGTGCCTTTCAGCTCTAGGGCAAAGTAGCACACCCAGAGCAGAAGTCCTACTTCAGCCAGATCAGGCCTGCAAAGAAACTGCGTTTCACAGGCCTTTGAAGAGATGTTCCCAGTAGGCTGTAAGAGCAGTGTGCAGAGCGAGTGGTTTCTTAGCTTCCCAAAGAGCTGGAAGCAAGATGCTGTGGGGCCCAACTCGCCCTTTGGAAAGAAGCCTGCACGTTGTGCCTTTCAGCTCTAGGGCAAAGTAGCACACCCAGAGCAGAAGTCCTACTTCAGCCAGATCAGGCCTGCAAAGAAACTGCGTTTCACAGGCCTTTGGAAGAGATGTTCCCGGTAGGCTGTAAGAGCACTGTGCAGAGCGAGTTGTTTCTTAGCTTCCCAAAGAGCTGGAAGCAAGATGCTGTGGGGCCCAACTCGCCCTTTGGAAAGAAGCCTGCACGTTGTGCCTTTCAGCTCTAGGGCAAAGTAGCACACCCAGAGCAGAAGTCCTACTTCAGCCAGATCAGGCCTGCAAAGAAACTGCGTTTCACAGGCCTTTGGAAGAGATGTTCCCATTAGGCTGTAAGAGCACTGTGCAGAGCGAGTTGTTTCTTAGCTTCCCAAAGAGCTGGAAGCAAGATGCTGTGGGGCCCAACTCGCCCTTTGGAAAGAAGCCTGCACGTTGTGCCTTTCAGCTCTAGGGCAAAGTAGCACACCCAGAGCAGAAGTCCTACTTCAGCCAGATCAGGCCTGCAAAGAAACTGCGTTTCACAGGCCTTTGGAAGAGATGTTCCCACTAGGCTGTAAGAGCACTGTGCAGAGCGAGTTGTTTCTTAGCTTCCCAAAGAGCTGGAAGCAAGATGCTGTGGGGCCCAACTCGCCTTTTGGAAAGAAGCCTGCACGTTGTGCCTTTCAGCTCTAGGGCAAAGTAGCACACGGAGAGCAGAAGTCCTACTTCAGCCAGATCAGGCCTGCAAAGAAACTGCGTTTCACAGGCCTTTGGAAGAGATGTTCCCGGTAGGCTGTAAGAGCACTGTGCAGAGCGAGTTGTTTCTTAGCTTCCCAAAGAGCTGGAAGCAAGATGCTGTGGGGCCCAACTCGCCCTTTGGAAAGAAGCCTGCACGTTGTGCCTTTCAGCTCTAGGGCAAAGTAGCACACCCAGAGCAGAAGTCCTACTTCAGCCAGATCAGGCCTGCAAAGAAACTGCGTTTCACAGGCCTTTGGAAGAGATGTTCCCGGTAGGCTGTAAGAGCACTGTGCAGAGCGAGTTGTTTCTTAGCTTCCCAAAGAGCTGGAAGCAAGATGCTGTGGGGCCCAACTCGCCCTTTGGAAAGAAGCCTGCACGTTGTGCCTTTCAGCTCTAGGGCAAAGTAGCACACGGAGAGCAGAAGTCCTACTTCAGCCAGATCAGGCCTGCAAAGAAACTGCGTTTCACAGGCCTTTGGAAGAGATGTTCCCGGTAGGCTGTAAGAGCACTGTGCAGAGCGAGTTGTTTCTTAGCTTCCCAAAGAGCTGGAAGCAAGATGCTGAGGGGCCCAACTCGCCCTTTGGAAAGAAGCCTGCACGTTGTGCCTTTCAGCTCTAGGGCAAAGTAGCACACCCAGAGCAGAAGTCCTACTTCAGCCAGATCAGGCCTGCAAAGAAACTGCGTTTCACAGGCCTTTGGAAGAGATGTTCCCACTAGGCTGTAAGAGCACTGTGCAGAGCGAGTTGTTTCTTAGCTTCACAAAGAGCTGGAAGCAGGATGCTGTGGGGCCCAACTCGCCCTTTGGAAAGAAGCCTGCACGTTGTGCCTTTCAGCTCTAGGGCAAAGTAGCACACCAATAGCAGAAGTCCTACTTTAGCCAGATCAGGCCTGCAAAGAAACTGAGTTTCACAGGCCTTTGGAAGAGATGTTCCCACTAGGCTGTAAGAGCACTGTGCAGAGCGAGTTGTTTCTTAGCTTCCCAAAGAGCTGGAAGAAAGATGCTGTGGGGCCCAACTCGCCCTTTGGAAAGAAGCCTGCACGTTGTGCCTTTCAGCTCTAGGGCAAAGTAGCACACCCAGAGCAGAAGTCCTACTTCAGCCAGATCAGGCCTGCAAAGAAACTGCGTTTCACAGGCCTTTGGAACAGATGTTCCCACTAGGCTGTAAGAGCACTGTGCAGAGCGAGTTGTTTCTTAGCTTCCCAAAGAGCTGGTAGCAAGATGCTCTGGGACCCAACTCGCCCTTAGGAAAGAAGCCTGCACGTTGTGCCTTTCAGCTCTAGGGCAAAGTAGCACACCCAGAGCAGAAGTCCTACTTCAGCCAGATCAGGCCTGCAAAGAAACTGCGTTTCACAGGCCTTTGGAAGAGATGTTCCCACTAGGCTGTAAGAGCACTGTGCAGAGCGAGTTGTTTCTTAGCTTCCCAAAGAGCTGGAAGCAAGATGCTGTGGGGCCCAACTCGCCCTTTGGAAAGAAGCCTGCACGTTGTGCCTTTCAGCTCTAGGGCAAAGTAGCACACCCAGAGCAGAAGTCCTACTTCAGCCAGATCAGGCCTGCAAAGAAACTGCGTTTCACAGGCCTTTGGAAGAGATGTTCCCGGTAGGCTGTAAGAGCACTGTGCAGAGCGAGTTGTTTCTTAGCTTCCCAAAGAGCTGGAAGCAAGATGCTGTGGGGCCCAACTCGCCCTTTGGAAAGAAGCCTGCACGTTGTGCCTTTCAGCTCTAGGGCAAAGTAGCACACCCAGAGCAGAAGTCCTACTTCAGCCAGATCAGGCCTGCAAAGAAACTGCGTTTCACAGGCCTTTGGAAGAGATGTTCCCACTAGGCTGTAAGAGCACTGTGCAGAGCGAGTTGTTTCTTAGCTTCCCAAAGAGCTGGAAGCAAGATGCTGTGGGGCCCAACTCGCCCTTTGGAAAGAAGCCTGCACGTTGTGCCTTTCAGCTCTAGGGCAAAGTAGCACACCCAGAGCAGAAGTCCTACTTCAGCCAGATCAGGCCTGCAAAGAAACTGCGTTTCACAGGCCTTTGGAAGAGATGTTCCCGGTAGGCTGTAAGAGCACTGTGCAGAGCGAGTTGTTTCTTAGCTTCCCAAAGAGCTGGAAGCAAGATGCTGTGGGGCCCAACTCGCCCTTTGGAAAGAAGCCTGCACGTTGTGCCTTTCAGCTCTAGGGCAAAGTAGCACACCCAGAGCAGAAGTCCTACTTCAGCCAGATCAGGCCTGCAAAGAAACTGCGTTTCACAGGCCTTTGGAAGAGATGTTCCCAGTAGGCTGTAAGAGCACTGTGCAGAGCGAGTGGTTTCTTAGCTTCCCAAAGAGCTGGAAGCAAGATGCTGTGGGGCCCAACTCGCCCTTTGGAAAGAAGCCTGCACGTTGTGCCTTTCAGCTCTAGGGCAAAGTAGCACACCCAGAGCAGAAGTCCTACTTCAGCCAGATCAGGCCTGCAAAGAAACTGCGTTTCTCAGGCCTTTGGAAGAGATGTTCCCACTATGCTGTAAGAGCACTGTGCAGAGCGAGTTGTTTCTTAGCTTCCCAAAGAGCTGGAAGCAAGATGCTGTGGGGCCCAACTCGCCCTTTGGAAAGAAGCCTGCTCGTTGTGCCTTTCAGCTCTAGGGCAAAGTAGCACACCCAGAGCAGAAGTCTTACTTCAGCCAGATCAGGCCTGCAAAGAAACTGCGTTTCACAGGCCTTTGGAAGAGATGTTCCCATTAGGCTGTAAGAGCACTGTGCAGAGCGAGTTGTTTCTCAGCTTCCCAAAGACCTGGAAGAAAGATGCTGTGGGGCCCATCTCACCCTTTGGAAAGAAGCCTGCACGTTGTGCCTTTCAGCTCTAGGGCAATGTCACAATGTGACTATGTGCCTGCCTGGTTCAGACGTATTGCTCACTTCGGAATCAC
>NW_027228355.1:0-58462 GCF_037783145.1 Equus przewalskii
CTTTCCAAAGGGCGAGTTGGGCCCCACAGCATCTTGCTTCCAGCTCTTTGGGAAGCTAAGAAACAACTCGCTCTGCACAGTGCTCTTACAGCCTACCGGGAACATCTCTTCCAAAGGCCTGTGAAACGCAGTTTCTTTGCAGGCCTGATCTGGCTGAAGTAGGACTTCTGCTCTGGGTGTGCTACTTTGCCCTAGAGCTGAAAGGCACAACGTGCAGGCTTCTTTCCAAAGGGCGAGTTGGGCCCCACAGCATCTTGCTTCCAGCTCTTTGGGAAGCTAAGAAACAACTCGCTCTGCACAGTGCTCTTACAGCCTACCGGGAACATCTCTTCCAAAGGCCTGTGAAACGCAGTTTCTTTGCAGGCCTGATCTGGCTGAAGTAGGACTTCTGCTCTGGGTGTGCTACTTTGCCCTAGAGCTGAAAGGCACAACGTGCAGGCTTCTTTCCAAAGGGCGAGTTGGGCCCCACAGCATCTTGCTTCCAGCTCTTTGGGAAGCTAAGAAACAACTCGCTCTGCACAGTGCTCTTACAGCCTACCGGGAACATCTCTTCCAAAGGCCTGTGAAACGCAGTTTCTTTGCAGGCCTGATCTGGCTGAAGTAGGACTTCTGCTCTGGGTGTGCTACTTTGCCCTAGAGCTGAAAGGCACAACGTGCAGGCTTCTTTCCAAAGGGCGAGTTGGGCCCCACAGCATCTTGCTTCCAGCTCTTTGGGAAGCTAAGAAACAACTCGCTCTGCACAGTGCTCTTACAGCCTACCGGGAACATCTCTTCCAAAGGCCTGTGAAACGCAGTTTCTTTGCAGGCCTGATCTGGCTGAAGTAGGACTTCTGCTCTGGGTGTGCTACTTTGCCCTAGAGCTGAAAGGCACAACGTGCAGGCTTCTTTCCAAAGGGCGAGTTGGGCCCCACAGCATCTTGCTTCCAGCTCTTTGGGAAGCTAAGAAACAACTCGCTCTGCACAGTGCTCTTACAGCCTAGCGGGAACATCTCTTCCAAAGGCCTGTGAAACGCAGTTTCTTTGCAGGCCTGATCTGGCTGAAGTAGGACTTCTGCTCTGGGTGTGCTACTTTGCCCTAGAGCTGAAAGGCACAACGTGCAGGCTTCTTTCCAAAGGGCGAGTTGGGCCCCACAGCATCTTGCTTCCAGCTCTTTGGGAAGCTAAGAAACAACTCGCTCTGCACAGTGCTCTTACAGCCTACCGGGAACATCTCTTCCAAAGGCCTGTGAAACGCAGTTTCTTTGCAGGCCTGATCTGGCTGAAGTAGGACTTCTGCTCTGGGTGTGCTACTTTGCCCTAGAGCTGAAAGGCACAACGTGCAGGCTTCTTTCCAAAGGGCGAGTTGGGCCCCACAGCATCTTGCTTCCAGCTCTTTGGGAAGCTAAGAAACAACTCGCTCTGCACAGTGCTCTTACAGCCTACCGGGAACATCTCTTCCAAAGGCCTGTGAAACGCAGTTTCTTTGCAGGCCTGATCTGGCTGAAGTAGGACTTCTGCTCTGGGTGTGCTACTTTGCCCTAGAGCTGAAAGGCACAACGTGCAGGCTTCTTTCCAAAGGGCGAGTTGGGCCCCACAGCATCTTGCTTCCAGCTCTTTGGGAAGCTAAGAAACCACTCGCTCTGCACAGTGCTCTTACAGCCTACCGGGAACATCTCTTCCAAAGGCCTGTGAAACGCAGTTTCTTTGCAGGCCTGATCTGGCTGAAGTAGGACTTCTGCTCTGGGTGTGCTACTTTGCCCTAGAGCTGAAAGGCACAACGTGCAGGCTTCTTTCCAAAGGGCGAGTTGGGCCCCACAGCATCTTGCTTCCAGCTCTTTGGGAAGCTAAGAAACCACTCGCTCTGCACAGTGCTCTTACAGCCTACCGGGAACATCTCTTCCAAAGGCCTGTGAAACGCAGTTTCTTTGCAGGCCTGATCTGGCTGAAGTAGGACTTCTGCTCTGGGTGTGCTACTTTGCCCTAGAGCTGAAAGGCACAACGTGCAGGCTTCTTTCCAAAGGGCGAGTTGGGCCCCACAGCATCTTGCTTCCAGCTCTTTGGGAAGCTAAGAAACCACTCGCTCTGCACAGTGCTCTTACAGCCTACCGGGAACATCTCTTCCAAAGGCCTGTGAAACGCAGTTTCTTTGCAGGCCTGATCTGGCTGAAGTAGGACTTCTGCTCTGGGTGTGCTACTTTGCCCTAGAGCTGAAAGGCACAACGTGCAGGCTTCTTTCCAAAGGGCGAGTTGGGCCCCACAGCATCTTGCTTCCAGCTCTTTGGGAAGCTAAGAAACAACTCGCTCTGCACAGTGCTCTTACAGCCTACCGGGAACATCTCTTCCAAAGGCCTGTGAAACGCAGTTTCTTTGCAGGCCTGATCTGGCTGAAGTAGGACTTCTGCTCTGGGTGTGCTACTTTGCCCTAGAGCTGAAAGGCACAACGTGCAGGCTTCTTTCCAAAGGGCGAGTTGGGCCCCACAGCATCTTGCTTCCAGCTCTTTGGGAAGCTAAGAAACAACTCGCTCTGCACAGTGCTCTTACAGCCTACCGGGAACATCTCTTCCAAAGGCCTGTGAAACGCAGTTTCTTTGCAGGCCTGATCTGGCTGAAGTAGGACTTCTGCTCTGGGTGTGCTACTTTGCCCTAGAGCTGAAAGGCACAACGTGCAGGCTTCTTTCCAAAGGGCGAGTTGGGCCCCACAGCATCTTGCTTCCAGCTCTTTGGGAAGCTAAGAAACAACTCGCTCTGCACAGTGCTCTTACAGCCTACCGGGAACATCTCTTCCAAAGGCCTGTGAAACGCAGTTTCTTTGCAGGCCTGATCTGGCTGAAGTAGGACTTCTGCTCTGGGTGTGCTACTTTGCCCTAGAGCTGAAAGGCACAACGTGCAGGCTTCTTTCCAAAGGGCGAGTTGGGCCCCACAGCATCTTGCTTCCAGCTCTTTGGGAACCTAAGAAACAACTCGCTCTGCACAGTGCTCTTACAGCCTACCGGGAACATCTCTTCCAAAGGCCTGTGAAACGCAGTTTCTTTGCAGGCCTGATCTGGCTGAAGTAGGACTTCTGCTCTGGGTGTGCTACTTTGCCCTAGAGCTGAAAGGCACAACGTGCAGGCTTCTTTCCAAAGGGCGAGTTGGGCCCCACAGCATCTTGCTTCCAGCTCTTTGGGAAGCTAAGAAACCACTCGCTCTGCACAGTGCTCTTACAGCCTACCGGGAACATCTCTTCCAAAGGCCTGTGAAACGCAGTTTCTTTGCAGGCCTGATCTGGCTGAAGTAGGACTTCTGCTCTGGGTGTGCTACTTTGCCCTAGAGCTGAAAGGCACAACGTGCAGGCTTCTTTCCAAAGGGCGAGTTGGGCCCCACAGCATCTTGCTTCCAGCTCTTTGGGAAGCTAAGAAACCACTCGCTCTGCACAGTGCTCTTACAGCCTACCGGGAACATCTCTTCCAAAGGCCTGTGAAACGCAGTTTCTTTGCAGGCCTGATCTGGCTGAAGTAGGACTTCTGCTCTGGGTGTGCTACTTTGCCCTAGAGCTGAAAGGCACAACGTGCAGGCTTCTTTCCAAAGGGCGAGTTGGGCCCCACAGCATCTTGCTTCCAGCTCTTTGGGAAGCTAAGAAACAACTCGCTCTGCACAGTGCTCTTACAGCCTACCGGGAACATCTCTTCCAAAGGCCTGTGAAACGCAGTTTCTTTGCAGGCCTGATCTGGCTGAAGTAGGACTTCTGCTCTGGGTGTGCTACTTTGCCCTAGAGCTGAAAGGCACAACGTGCAGGCTTCTTTCCAAAGGGCGAGTTGGGCCCCACAGCATCTTGCTTCCAGCTCTTTGGGAAGCTAAGAAACAACTCGCTCTGCACAGTGCTCTTACAGCCTACCGGGAACATCTCTTCCAAAGGCCTGTGAAACGCAGTTTCTTTGCAGGCCTGATCTGGCTGAAGTAGGACTTCTGCTCTGGGTGTGCTACTTTGCCCTAGAGCTGAAAGGCACAACGTGCAGGCTTCTTTCCAAAGGGCGAGTTGGGCCCCACAGCATCTTGCTTCCAGCTCTTTGGGAAGCTAAGAAACAACTCGCTCTGCACAGTGCTCTTACAGCCTACCGGGAACATCTCTTCCAAAGGCCTGTGAAACGCAGTTTCTTTGCAGGCCTGATCTGGCTGAAGTAGGACTTCTGCTCTGGGTGTGCTACTTTGCCCTAGAGCTGAAAGGCACAACGTGCAGGCTTCTTTCCAAAGGGCGAGTTGGGCCCCACAGCATCTTGCTTCCAGCTCTTTGGGAAGCTAAGAAACCACTCGCTCTGCACAGTGCTCTTACAGCCTAGTGGGAACATCTCTTCCAAAGGCCTGTGAAACGCAGTTTCTTTGCAGGCCTGATCTGGCTGAAGTAGGACTTCTGCTCTGGGTGTGCTACTTTGCCCTAGAGCTGAAAGGCACAACGTGCAGGCTTCTTTCCAAAGGGCGAGTTGGGCCCCACAGCATCTTGCTTCCAGCTCTTTGGGAAGCTAAGAAACAACTCGCTCTGCACAGTGCTCTTACAGCCTACCGGGAACATCTCTTCCAAAGGCCTGTGAAACGCAGTTTCTTTGCAGGCCTGATCTGGCTGAAGTAGGACTTCTGCTCTGGGTGTGCTACTTTGCCCTAGAGCTGAAAGGCACAACGTGCAGGCTTCTTTCCAAAGGGCGAGTTGGGCCCCACAGCATCTTGCTTCCAGCTCTTTGGGAAGCTAAGAAACAACTCGCTCTGCACAGTGCTCTTACAGCCTACCGGGAACATCTCTTCCAAAGGCCTGTGAAACGCAGTTTCTTTGCAGGCCTGATCTGGCTGAAGTAGGACTTCTGCTCTGGGTGTGCTACTTTGCCCTAGAGCTGAAAGGCACAACGTGCAGGCTTCTTTCCAAAGGGCGAGTTGGGCCCCACAGCATCTTGCTTCCAGCTCTTTGGGAAGCTAAGAAACCACTCGCTCTGCACAGTGCTCTTACAGCCTACCGGGAACATCTCTTCCAAAGGCCTGTGAAACGCAGTTTCTTTGCAGGCCTGATCTGGCTGAAGTAGGACTTCTGCTCTGGGTGTGCTACTTTGCCCTAGAGCTGAAAGGCACAACGTGCAGGCTTCTTTCCAAAGGGCGAGTTGGGCCCCACAGCATCTTGCTTCCAGCTCTTTGGGAAGCTAAGAAACCACTCGCTCTGCACAGTGCTCTTACAGCCTACCGGGAACATCTCTTCCAAAGGCCTGTGAAACGCAGTTTCTTTGCAGGCCTGATCTGGCTGAAGTAGGACTTCTGCTCTGGGTGTGCTACTTTGCCCTAGAGCTGAAAGGCACAACGTGCAGGCTTCTTTCCAAAGGGCGAGTTGGGCCCCACAGCATCTTGCTTCCAGCTCTTTGGGAAGCTAAGAAACAACTCGCTCTGCACAGTGCTCTTACAGCCTACCGGGAACATCTCTTCCAAAGGCCTGTGAAACGCAGTTTCTTTGCAGGCCTGATCTGGCTGAAGTAGGACTTCTGCTCTGGGTGTGCTACTTTGCCCTAGAGCTGAAAGGCACAACGTGCAGGCTTCTTTCCAAAGGGCGAGTTGGGCCCCACAGCATCTTGCTTCCAGCTCTTTGGGAAGCTAAGAAACAACTCGCTCTGCACAGTGCTCTTACAGCCTACCGGGAACATCTCTTCCAAAGGCCTGTGAAACGCAGTTTCTTTGCAGGCCTGATCTGGCTGAAGTAGGACTTCTGCTCTGGGTGTGCTACTTTGCCCTAGAGCTGAAAGGCACAACGTGCAGGCTTCTTTCCAAAGGGCGAGTTGGGCCCCACAGCATCTTGCTTCCAGCTCTTTGGGAAGCTAAGAAACAACTCGCTCTGCACAGTGCTCTTACAGCCTACCGGGAACATCTCTTCCAAAGGCCTGTGAAACGCAGTTTCTTTGCAGGCCTGATCTGGCTGAAGTAGGACTTCTGCTCTGGGTGTGCTACTTTGCCCTAGAGCTGAAAGGCACAACGTGCAGGCTTCTTTCCAAAGGGCGAGTTGGGCCCCACAGCATCTTGCTTCCAGCTCTTTGGGAAGCTAAGAAACAACTCGCTCTGCACAGTGCTCTTACAGCCTACCGGGAACATCTCTTCCAAAGGCCTGTGAAACGCAGTTTCTTTGCAGGCCTGATCTGGCTGAAGTAGGACTTCTGCTCTGGGTGTGCTACTTTGCCCTAGAGCTGAAAGGCACAACGTGCAGGCTTCTTTCCAAAGGGCGAGTTGGGCCCCACAGCATCTTGCTTCCAGCTCTTTGGGAAGCTAAGAAACAACTCGCTCTGCACAGTGCTCTTACAGCCTACCGGGAACATCTCTTCCAAAGGCCTGTGAAACGCAGTTTCTTTGCAGGCCTGATCTGGCTGAAGTAGGACTTCTGCTCTGGGTGTGCTACTTTGCCCTAGAGCTGAAAGGCACAACGTGCAGGCTTCTTTCCAAAGGGCGAGTTGGGCCCCACAGCATCTTGCTTCCAGCTCTTTGGGAAGCTAAGAAACAACTCGCTCTGCACAGTGCTCTTACAGCCTAGTGGGAACATCTCTTCCAAAGGCCTGTGAAACGCAGTTTCTTTGCAGGCCTGATCTGGCTGAAGTAGGACTTCTGCTCTGGGTGTGCTACTTTGCCCTAGAGCTGAAAGGCACAACGTGCAGGCTTCTTTCCAAAGGGCGAGTTGGGCCCCACAGCATCTTGCTTCCAGCTCTTTGGGAAGCTAAGAAACAACTCGCTCTGCACAGTGCTCTTACAGCCTACCGGGAACATCTCTTCCAAAGGCCTGTGAAACGCAGTTTCTTTGCAGGCCTGATCTGGCTGAAGTAGGACTTCTGCTCTGGGTGTGCTACTTTGCCCTAGAGCTGAAAGGCACAACGTGCAGGCTTCTTTCCAAAGGGCGAGTTGGGCCCCACAGCATCTTGCTTCCAGCTCTTTGGGAAGCTAAGAAACCACTCGCTCTGCACAGTGCTCTTACAGCCTACCGGGAACATCTCTTCCAAAGGCCTGTGAAACGCAGTTTCTTTGCAGGCCTGATCTGGCTGAAGTAGGACTTCTGCTCTGGGTGTGCTACTTTGCCCTAGAGCTGAAAGGCACAACGTGCAGGCTTCTTTCCAAAGGGCGAGTTGGGCCCCACAGCATCTTGCTTCCAGCTCTTTGGGAAGCTAAGAAACAACTCGCTCTGCACAGTGCTCTTACAGCCTACCGGGAACATCTCTTCCAAAGGCCTGTGAAACGCAGTTTCTTTGCAGGCCTGATCTGGCTGAAGTAGGACTTCTGCTCTGGGTGTGCTACTTTGCCCTAGAGCTGAAAGGCACAACGTGCAGGCTTCTTTCCAAAGGGCGAGTTGGGCCCCACAGCATCTTGCTTCCAGCTCTTTGGGAAGCTAAGAAACAACTCGCTCTGCACAGTGCTCTTACAGCCTAGCGGGAACATCTCTTCCAAAGGCCTGTGAAACGCAGTTTCTTTGCAGGCCTGATCTGGCTGAAGTAGGACTTCTGCTCTGGGTGTGCTACTTTGCCCTAGAGCTGAAAGGCACAACGTGCAGGCTTCTTTCCAAAGGGCGAGTTGGGCCCCACAGCATCTTGCTTCCAGCTCTTTGGGAAGCTAAGAAACAACTCGCTCTGCACAGTGCTCTTACAGCCTACCGGGAACATCTCTTCCAAAGGCCTGTGAAACGCAGTTTCTTTGCAGGCCTGATCTGGCTGAAGTAGGACTTCTGCTCTGGGTGTGCTACTTTGCCCTAGAGCTGAAAGGCACAACGTGCAGGCTTCTTTCCAAAGGGCGAGTTGGGCCCCACAGCATCTTGCTTCCAGCTCTTTGGGAAGCTAAGAAACAACTCGCTCTGCACAGTGCTCTTACAGCCTACCGGGAACATCTCTTCCAAAGGCCTGTGAAACGCAGTTTCTTTGCAGGCCTGATCTGGCTGAAGTAGGACTTCTGCTCTGGGTGTGCTACTTTGCCCTAGAGCTGAAAGGCACAACGTGCAGGCTTCTTTCCAAAGGGCGAGTTGGGCCCCACAGCATCTTGCTTCCAGCTCTTTGGGAAGCTAAGAAACAACTCGCTCTGCACAGTGCTCTTACAGCCTACCGGGAACATCTCTTCCAAAGGCCTGTGAAACGCAGTTTCTTTGCAGGCCTGATCTGGCTGAAGTAGGACTTCTGCTCTGGGTGTGCTACTTTGCCCTAGAGCTGAAAGGCACAACGTGCAGGCTTCTTTCCAAAGGGCGAGTTGGGCCCCACAGCATCTTGCTTCCAGCTCTTTGGGAAGCTAAGAAACAACTCGCTCTGCACAGTGCTCTTACAGCCTACCGGGAACATCTCTTCCAAAGGCCTGTGAAACGCAGTTTCTTTGCAGGCCTGATCTGGCTGAAGTAGGACTTCTGCTCTGGGTGTGCTACTTTGCCCTAGAGCTGAAAGGCACAACGTGCAGGCTTCTTTCCAAAGGGCGAGTTGGGCCCCACAGCATCTTGCTTCCAGCTCTTTGGGAAGCTAAGAAACAACTCGCTCTGCACAGTGCTCTTACAGCCTACCGGGAACATCTCTTCCAAAGGCCTGTGAAACGCAGTTTCTTTGCAGGCCTGATCTGGCTGAAGTAGGACTTCTGCTCTGGGTGTGCTACTTTGCCCTAGAGCTGAAAGGCACAACGTGCAGGCTTCTTTCCAAAGGGCGAGTTGGGCCCCACAGCATCTTGCTTCCAGCTCTTTGGGAAGCTAAGAAACAACTCGCTCTGCACAGTGCTCTTACAGCCTACCGGGAACATCTCTTCCAAAGGCCTGTGAAACGCAGTTTCTTTGCAGGCCTGATCTGGCTGAAGTAGGACTTCTGCTCTGGGTGTGCTACTTTGCCCTAGAGCTGAAAGGCACAACGTGCAGGCTTCTTTCCAAAGGGCGAGTTGGGCCCCACAGCATCTTGCTTCCAGCTCTTTGGGAAGCTAAGAAACCACTCGCTCTGCACAGTGCTCTTACAGCCTACCGGGAACATCTCTTCCAAAGGCCTGTGAAACGCAGTTTCTTTGCAGGCCTGATCTGGCTGAAGTAGGACTTCTGCTCTGGGTGTGCTACTTTGCCCTAGAGCTGAAAGGCACAACGTGCAGGCTTCTTTCCAAAGGGCGAGTTGGGCCCCACAGCATCTTGCTTCCAGCTCTTTGGGAAGCTAAGAAACAACTCGCTCTGCACAGTGCTCTTACAGCCTACCGGGAACATCTCTTCCAAAGGCCTGTGAAACGCAGTTTCTTTGCAGGCCTGATCTGGCTGAAGTAGGACTTCTGCTCTGGGTGTGCTACTTTGCCCTAGAGCTGAAAGGCACAACGTGCAGGCTTCTTTCCAAAGGGCGAGTTGGGCCCCACAGCATCTTGCTTCCAGCTCTTTGGGAAGCTAAGAAACAACTCGCTCTGCACAGTGCTCTTACAGCCTACCGGGAACATCTCTTCCAAAGGCCTGTGAAACGCAGTTTCTTTGCAGGCCTGATCTGGCTGAAGTAGGACTTCTGCTCTGGGTGTGCTACTTTGCCCTAGAGCTGAAAGGCACAACGTGCAGGCTTCTTTCCAAAGGGCGAGTTGGGCCCCACAGCATCTTGCTTCCAGCTCTTTGGGAAGCTAAGAAACAACTCGCTCTGCACAGTGCTCTTACAGCCTACCGGGAACATCTCTTCCAAAGGCCTGTGAAACGCAGTTTCTTTGCAGGCCTGATCTGGCTGAAGTAGGACTTCTGCTCTGGGTGTGCTACTTTGCCCTAGAGCTGAAAGGCACAACGTGCAGGCTTCTTTCCAAAGGGCGAGTTGGGCCCCACAGCATCTTGCTTCCAGCTCTTTGGGAAGCTAAGAAACAACTCGCTCTGCACAGTGCTCTTACAGCCTACCGGGAACATCTCTTCCAAAGGCCTGTGAAACGCAGTTTCTTTGCAGGCCTGATCTGGCTGAAGTAGGACTTCTGCTCTGGGTGTGCTACTTTGCCCTAGAGCTGAAAGGCACAACGTGCAGGCTTCTTTCCAAAGGGCGAGTTGGGCCCCACAGCATCTTGCTTCCAGCTCTTTGGGAAGCTAAGAAACAACTCGCTCTGCACAGTGCTCTTACAGCCTACCGGGAACATCTCTTCCAAAGGCCTGTGAAACGCAGTTTCTTTGCAGGCCTGATCTGGCTGAAGTAGGACTTCTGCTCTGGGTGTGCTACTTTGCCCTAGAGCTGAAAGGCACAACGTGCAGGCTTCTTTCCAAAGGGCGAGTTGGGCCCCACAGCATCTTGCTTCCAGCTCTTTGGGAAGCTAAGAAACAACTCGCTCTGCACAGTGCTCTTACAGCCTACCGGGAACATCTCTTCCAAAGGCCTGTGAAACGCAGTTTCTTTGCAGGCCTGATCTGGCTGAAGTAGGACTTCTGCTCTGGGTGTGCTACTTTGCCCTAGAGCTGAAAGGCACAACGTGCAGGCTTCTTTCCAAAGGGCGAGTTGGGCCCCACAGCATCTTGCTTCCAGCTCTTTGGGAAGCTAAGAAACAACTCGCTCTGCACAGTGCTCTTACAGCCTACCGGGAACATCTCTTCCAAAGGCCTGTGAAACGCAGTTTCTTTGCAGGCCTGATCTGGCTGAAGTAGGACTTCTGCTCTGGGTGTGCTACTTTGCCCTAGAGCTGAAAGGCACAACGTGCAGGCTTCTTTCCAAAGGGCGAGTTGGGCCCCACAGCATCTTGCTTCCAGCTCTTTGGGAAGCTAAGAAACAACTCGCTCTGCACAGTGCTCTTACAGCCTACCGGGAACATCTCTTCCAAAGGCCTGTGAAACGCAGTTTCTTTGCAGGCCTGATCTGGCTGAAGTAGGACTTCTGCTCTGGGTGTGCTACTTTGCCCTAGAGCTGAAAGGCACAACGTGCAGGCTTCTTTCCAAAGGGCGAGTTGGGCCCCACAGCATCTTGCTTCCAGCTCTTTGGGAACCTAAGAAACCACTCGCTCTGCACAGTGCTCTTACAGCCTACCGGGAACATCTCTTCCAAAGGCCTGTGAAACGCAGTTTCTTTGCAGGCCTGATCTGGCTGAAGTAGGACTTCTGCTCTGGGTGTGCTACTTTGCCCTAGAGCTGAAAGGCACAACGTGCAGGCTTCTTTCCAAAGGGCGAGTTGGGCCCCACAGCATCTTGCTTCCAGCTCTTTGGGAAGCTAAGAAACAACTCGCTCTGCACAGTGCTCTTACAGCCTAGTGGGAACATCTCTTCCAAAGGCCTGTGAAACGCAGTTTCTTTGCAGGCCTGATCTGGCTGAAGTAGGACTTCTGCTCTGGGTGTGCTACTTTGCCCTAGAGCTGAAAGGCACAACGTGCAGGCTTCTTTCCAAAGGGCGAGTTGGGCCCCACAGCATCTTGCTTCCAGCTCTTTGGGAAGCTAAGAAACAACTCGCTCTGCACAGTGCTCTTACAGCCTACCGGGAACATCTCTTCCAAAGGCCTGTGAAACGCAGTTTCTTTGCAGGCCTGATCTGGCTGAAGTAGGACTTCTGCTCTGGGTGTGCTACTTTGCCCTAGAGCTGAAAGGCACAACGTGCAGGCTTCTTTCCAAAGGGCGAGTTGGGCCCCACAGCATCTTGCTTCCAGCTCTTTGGGAAGCTAAGAAACAACTCGCTCTGCACAGTGCTCTTACAGCCTACCGGGAACATCTCTTCCAAAGGCCTGTGAAACGCAGTTTCTTTGCAGGCCTGATCTGGCTGAAGTAGGACTTCTGCTCTGGGTGTGCTACTTTGCCCTAGAGCTGAAAGGCACAACGTGCAGGCTTCTTTCCAAAGGGCGAGTTGGGCCCCACAGCATCTTGCTTCCAGCTCTTTGGGAAGCTAAGAAACAACTCGCTCTGCACAGTGCTCTTACAGCCTACCGGGAACATCTCTTCCAAAGGCCTGTGAAACGCAGTTTCTTTGCAGGCCTGATCTGGCTGAAGTAGGACTTCTGCTCTGGGTGTGCTACTTTGCCCTAGAGCTGAAAGGCACAACGTGCAGGCTTCTTTCCAAAGGGCGAGTTGGGCCCCACAGCATCTTGCTTCCAGCTCTTTGGGAAGCTAAGAAACAACTCGCTCTGCACAGTGCTCTTACAGCCTACCGGGAACATCTCTTCCAAAGGCCTGTGAAACGCAGTTTCTTTGCAGGCCTGATCTGGCTGAAGTAGGACTTCTGCTCTGGGTGTGCTACTTTGCCCTAGAGCTGAAAGGCACAACGTGCAGGCTTCTTTCCAAAGGGCGAGTTGGGCCCCACAGCATCTTGCTTCCAGCTCTTTGGGAAGCTAAGAAACCACTCGCTCTGCACAGTGCTCTTACAGCCTACCGGGAACATCTCTTCCAAAGGCCTGTGAAACGCAGTTTCTTTGCAGGCCTGATCTGGCTGAAGTAGGACTTCTGCTCTGGGTGTGCTACTTTGCCCTAGAGCTGAAAGGCACAACGTGCAGGCTTCTTTCCAAAGGGCGAGTTGGGCCCCACAGCATCTTGCTTCCAGCTCTTTGGGAAGCTAAGAAACAACTCGCTCTGCACAGTGCTCTTACAGCCTACCGGGAACATCTCTTCCAAAGGCCTGTGAAACGCAGTTTCTTTGCAGGCCTGATCTGGCTGAAGTAGGACTTCTGCTCTGGGTGTGCTACTTTGCCCTAGAGCTGAAAGGCACAACGTGCAGGCTTCTTTCCAAAGGGCGAGTTGGGCCCCACAGCATCTTGCTTCCAGCTCTTTGGGAAGCTAAGAAACAACTCGCTCTGCACAGTGCTCTTACAGCCTACCGGGAACATCTCTTCCAAAGGCCTGTGAAACGCAGTTTCTTTGCAGGCCTGATCTGGCTGAAGTAGGACTTCTGCTCTGGGTGTGCTACTTTGCCCTAGAGCTGAAAGGCACAACGTGCAGGCTTCTTTCCAAAGGGCGAGTTGGGCCCCACAGCATCTTGCTTCCAGCTCTTTGGGAAGCTAAGAAACAACTCGCTCTGCACAGTGCTCTTACAGCCTACCGGGAACATCTCTTCCAAAGGCCTGTGAAACGCAGTTTCTTTGCAGGCCTGATCTGGCTGAAGTAGGACTTCTGCTCTGGGTGTGCTACTTTGCCCTAGAGCTGAAAGGCACAACGTGCAGGCTTCTTTCCAAAGGGCGAGTTGGGCCCCACAGCATCTTGCTTCCAGCTCTTTGGGAAGCTAAGAAACAACTCGCTCTGCACAGTGCTCTTACAGCCTACCGGGAACATCTCTTCCAAAGGCCTGTGAAACGCAGTTTCTTTGCAGGCCTGATCTGGCTGAAGTAGGACTTCTGCTCTGGGTGTGCTACTTTGCCCTAGAGCTGAAAGGCACAACGTGCAGGCTTCTTTCCAAAGGGCGAGTTGGGCCCCACAGCATCTTGCTTCCAGCTCTTTGGGAAGCTAAGAAACAACTCGCTCTGCACAGTGCTCTTACAGCCTACCGGGAACATCTCTTCCAAAGGCCTGTGAAACGCAGTTTCTTTGCAGGCCTGATCTGGCTGAAGTAGGACTTCTGCTCTGGGTGTGCTACTTTGCCCTAGAGCTGAAAGGCACAACGTGCAGGCTTCTTTCCAAAGGGCGAGTTGGGCCCCACAGCATCTTGCTTCCAGCTCTTTGGGAAGCTAAGAAACAACTCGCTCTGCACAGTGCTCTTACAGCCTACCGGGAACATCTCTTCCAAAGGCCTGTGAAACGCAGTTTCTTTGCAGGCCTGATCTGGCTGAAGTAGGACTTCTGCTCTGGGTGTGCTACTTTGCCCTAGAGCTGAAAGGCACAACGTGCAGGCTTCTTTCCAAAGGGCGAGTTGGGCCCCACAGCATCTTGCTTCCAGCTCTTTGGGAAGCTAAGAAACAACTCGCTCTGCACAGTGCTCTTACAGCCTACCGGGAACATCTCTTCCAAAGGCCTGTGAAACGCAGTTTCTTTGCAGGCCTGATCTGGCTGAAGTAGGACTTCTGCTCTGGGTGTGCTACTTTGCCCTAGAGCTGAAAGGCACAACGTGCAGGCTTCTTTCCAAAGGGCGAGTTGGGCCCCACAGCATCTTGCTTCCAGCTCTTTGGGAAGCTAAGAAACAACTCGCTCTGCACAGTGCTCTTACAGCCTACCGGGAACATCTCTTCCAAAGGCCTGTGAAACGCAGTTTCTTTGCAGGCCTGATCTGGCTGAAGTAGGACTTCTGCTCTGGGTGTGCTACTTTGCCCTAGAGCTGAAAGGCACAACGTGCAGGCTTCTTTCCAAAGGGCGAGTTGGGCCCCACAGCATCTTGCTTCCAGCTCTTTGGGAAGCTAAGAAACAACTCGCTCTGCACAGTGCTCTTACAGCCTACCGGGAACATCTCTTCCAAAGGCCTGTGAAACGCAGTTTCTTTGCAGGCCTGATCTGGCTGAAGTAGGACTTCTGCTCTGGGTGTGCTACTTTGCCCTAGAGCTGAAAGGCACAACGTGCAGGCTTCTTTCCAAAGGGCGAGTTGGGCCCCACAGCATCTTGCTTCCAGCTCTTTGGGAAGCTAAGAAACAACTCGCTCTGCACAGTGCTCTTACAGCCTACTGGGAACATCTCTTCCAAAGGCCTGTGAAACGCAGTTTCTTTGCAGGCCTGATCTGGCTGAAGTAGGACTTCTGCTCTGGGTGTGCTACTTTGCCCTAGAGCTGAAAGGCACAACGTGCAGGCTTCTTTCCAAAGGGCGAGTTGGGCCCCACAGCATCTTGCTTCCAGCTCTTTGGGAAGCTAAGAAACAACTCGCTCTGCACAGTGCTCTTACAGCCTACCGGGAACATCTCTTCCAAAGGCCTGTGAAACGCAGTTTCTTTGCAGGCCTGATCTGGCTGAAGTAGGACTTCTGCTCTGGGTGTGCTACTTTGCCCTAGAGCTGAAAGGCACAACGTGCAGGCTTCTTTCCAAAGGGCGAGTTGGGCCCCACAGCATCTTGCTTCCAGCTCTTTGGGAAGCTAAGAAACCACTCGCTCTGCACAGTGCTCTTACAGCCTACCGGGAACATCTCTTCCAAAGGCCTGTGAAACGCAGTTTCTTTGCAGGCCTGATCTGGCTGAAGTAGGACTTCTGCTCTGGGTGTGCTACTTTGCCCTAGAGCTGAAAGGCACAACGTGCAGGCTTCTTTCCAAAGGGCGAGTTGGGCCCCACAGCATCTTGCTTCCAGCTCTTTGGGAAGCTAAGAAACCACTCGCTCTGCACAGTGCTCTTACAGCCTACCGGGAACATCTCTTCCAAAGGCCTGTGAAACGCAGTTTCTTTGCAGGCCTGATCTGGCTGAAGTAGGACTTCTGCTCTGGGTGTGCTACTTTGCCCTAGAGCTGAAAGGCACAACGTGCAGGCTTCTTTCCAAAGGGCGAGTTGGGCCCCACAGCATCTTGCTTCCAGCTCTTTGGGAAGCTAAGAAACAACTCGCTCTGCACAGTGCTCTTACAGCCTAGTGGGAACATCTCTTCCAAAGGCCTGTGAAACGCAGTTTCTTTGCAGGCCTGATCTGGCTGAAGTAGGACTTCTGCTCTGGGTGTGCTACTTTGCCCTAGAGCTGAAAGGCACAACGTGCAGGCTTCTTTCCAAAGGGCGAGTTGGGCCCCACAGCATCTTGCTTCCAGCTCTTTGGGAAGCTAAGAAACAACTCGCTCTGCACAGTGCTCTTACAGCCTACCGGGAACATCTCTTCCAAAGGCCTGTGAAACGCAGTTTCTTTGCAGGCCTGATCTGGCTGAAGTAGGACTTCTGCTCTGGGTGTGCTACTTTGCCCTAGAGCTGAAAGGCACAACGTGCAGGCTTCTTTCCAAAGGGCGAGTTGGGCCCCACAGCATCTTGCTTCCAGCTCTTTGGGAAGCTAAGAAACAACTCGCTCTGCACAGTGCTCTTACAGCCTACCGGGAACATCTCTTCCAAAGGCCTGTGAAACGCAGTTTCTTTGCAGGCCTGATCTGGCTGAAGTAGGACTTCTGCTCTGGGTGTGCTACTTTGCCCTAGAGCTGAAAGGCACAACGTGCAGGCTTCTTTCCAAAGGGCGAGTTGGGCCCCACAGCATCTTGCTTCCAGCTCTTTGGGAAGCTAAGAAACCACTCGCTCTGCACAGTGCTCTTACAGCCTAGCGGGAACATCTCTTCCAAAGGCCTGTGAAACGCAGTTTCTTTGCAGGCCTGATCTGGCTGAAGTAGGACTTCTGCTCTGGGTGTGCTACTTTGCCCTAGAGCTGAAAGGCACAACGTGCAGGCTTCTTTCCAAAGGGCGAGTTGGGCCCCACAGCATCTTGCTTCCAGCTCTTTGGGAAGCTAAGAAACAACTCGCTCTGCACAGTGCTCTTACAGCCTACCGGGAACATCTCTTCCAAAGGCCTGTGAAACGCAGTTTCTTTGCAGGCCTGATCTGGCTGAAGTAGGACTTCTGCTCTGGGTGTGCTACTTTGCCCTAGAGCTGAAAGGCACAACGTGCAGGCTTCTTTCCAAAGGGCGAGTTGGGCCCCACAGCATCTTGCTTCCAGCTCTTTGGGAAGCTAAGAAACAACTCGCTCTGCACAGTGCTCTTACAGCCTACCGGGAACATCTCTTCCAAAGGCCTGTGAAACGCAGTTTCTTTGCAGGCCTGATCTGGCTGAAGTAGGACTTCTGCTCTGGGTGTGCTACTTTGCCCTAGAGCTGAAAGGCACAACGTGCAGGCTTCTTTCCAAAGGGCGAGTTGGGCCCCACAGCATCTTGCTTCCAGCTCTTTGGGAAGCTAAGAAACCACTCGCTCTGCACAGTGCTCTTACAGCCTACCGGGAACATCTCTTCCAAAGGCCTGTGAAACGCAGTTTCTTTGCAGGCCTGATCTGGCTGAAGTAGGACTTCTGCTCTGGGTGTGCTACTTTGCCCTAGAGCTGAAAGGCACAACGTGCAGGCTTCTTTCCAAAGGGCGAGTTGGGCCCCACAGCATCTTGCTTCCAGCTCTTTGGGAAGCTAAGAAACCACTCGCTCTGCACAGTGCTCTTACAGCCTACCGGGAACATCTCTTCCAAAGGCCTGTGAAACGCAGTTTCTTTGCAGGCCTGATCTGGCTGAAGTAGGACTTCTGCTCTGGGTGTGCTACTTTGCCCTAGAGCTGAAAGGCACAACGTGCAGGCTTCTTTCCAAAGGGCGAGTTGGGCCCCACAGCATCTTGCTTCCAGCTCTTTGGGAAGCTAAGAAACAACTCGCTCTGCACAGTGCTCTTACAGCCTACCGGGAACATCTCTTCCAAAGGCCTGTGAAACGCAGTTTCTTTGCAGGCCTGATCTGGCTGAAGTAGGACTTCTGCTCTGGGTGTGCTACTTTGCCCTAGAGCTGAAAGGCACAACGTGCAGGCTTCTTTCCAAAGGGCGAGTTGGGCCCCACAGCATCTTGCTTCCAGCTCTTTGGGAAGCTAAGAAACAACTCGCTCTGCACAGTGCTCTTACAGCCTACCGGGAACATCTCTTCCAAAGGCCTGTGAAACGCAGTTTCTTTGCAGGCCTGATCTGGCTGAAGTAGGACTTCTGCTCTGGGTGTGCTACTTTGCCCTAGAGCTGAAAGGCACAACGTGCAGGCTTCTTTCCAAAGGGCGAGTTGGGCCCCACAGCATCTTGCTTCCAGCTCTTTGGGAAGCTAAGAAACAACTCGCTCTGCACAGTGCTCTTACAGCCTACCGGGAACATCTCTTCCAAAGGCCTGTGAAACGCAGTTTCTTTGCAGGCCTGATCTGGCTGAAGTAGGACTTCTGCTCTGGGTGTGCTACTTTGCCCTAGAGCTGAAAGGCACAACGTGCAGGCTTCTTTCCAAAGGGCGAGTTGGGCCCCACAGCATCTTGCTTCCAGCTCTTTGGGAAGCTAAGAAACCACTCGCTCTGCACAGTGCTCTTACAGCCTACCGGGAACATCTCTTCCAAAGGCCTGTGAAACGCAGTTTCTTTGCAGGCCTGATCTGGCTGAAGTAGGACTTCTGCTCTGGGTGTGCTACTTTGCCCTAGAGCTGAAAGGCACAACGTGCAGGCTTCTTTCCAAAGGGCGAGTTGGGCCCCACAGCATCTTGCTTCCAGCTCTTTGGGAAGCTAAGAAACAACTCGCTCTGCACAGTGCTCTTACAGCCTACCGGGAACATCTCTTCCAAAGGCCTGTGAAACGCAGTTTCTTTGCAGGCCTGATCTGGCTGAAGTAGGACTTCTGCTCTGGGTGTGCTACTTTGCCCTAGAGCTGAAAGGCACAACGTGCAGGCTTCTTTCCAAAGGGCGAGTTGGGCCCCACAGCATCTTGCTTCCAGCTCTTTGGGAAGCTAAGAAACAACTCGCTCTGCACAGTGCTCTTACAGCCTACCGGGAACATCTCTTCCAAAGGCCTGTGAAACGCAGTTTCTTTGCAGGCCTGATCTGGCTGAAGTAGGACTTCTGCTCTGGGTGTGCTACTTTGCCCTAGAGCTGAAAGGCACAACGTGCAGGCTTCTTTCCAAAGGGCGAGTTGGGCCCCACAGCATCTTGCTTCCAGCTCTTTGGGAAGCTAAGAAACAACTCGCTCTGCACAGTGCTCTTACAGCCTACCGGGAACATCTCTTCCAAAGGCCTGTGAAACGCAGTTTCTTTGCAGGCCTGATCTGGCTGAAGTAGGACTTCTGCTCTGGGTGTGCTACTTTGCCCTAGAGCTGAAAGGCACAACGTGCAGGCTTCTTTCCAAAGGGCGAGTTGGGCCCCACAGCATCTTGCTTCCAGCTCTTTGGGAAGCTAAGAAACAACTCGCTCTGCACAGTGCTCTTACAGCCTACCGGGAACATCTCTTCCAAAGGCCTGTGAAACGCAGTTTCTTTGCAGGCCTGATCTGGCTGAAGTAGGACTTCTGCTCTGGGTGTGCTACTTTGCCCTAGAGCTGAAAGGCACAACGTGCAGGCTTCTTTCCAAAGGGCGAGTTGGGCCCCACAGCATCTTGCTTCCAGCTCTTTGGGAAGCTAAGAAACCACTCGCTCTGCACAGTGCTCTTACAGCCTACCGGGAACATCTCTTCCAAAGGCCTGTGAAACGCAGTTTCTTTGCAGGCCTGATCTGGCTGAAGTAGGACTTCTGCTCTGGGTGTGCTACTTTGCCCTAGAGCTGAAAGGCACAACGTGCAGGCTTCTTTCCAAAGGGCGAGTTGGGCCCCACAGCATCTTGCTTCCAGCTCTTTGGGAAGCTAAGAAACCACTCGCTCTGCACAGTGCTCTTACAGCCTACCGGGAACATCTCTTCCAAAGGCCTGTGAAACGCAGTTTCTTTGCAGGCCTGATCTGGCTGAAGTAGGACTTCTGCTCTGGGTGTGCTACTTTGCCCTAGAGCTGAAAGGCACAACGTGCAGGCTTCTTTCCAAAGGGCGAGTTGGGCCCCACAGCATCTTGCTTCCAGCTCTTTGGGAAGCTAAGAAACAACTCGCTCTGCACAGTGCTCTTACAGCCTACCGGGAACATCTCTTCCAAAGGCCTGTGAAACGCAGTTTCTTTGCAGGCCTGATCTGGCTGAAGTAGGACTTCTGCTCTGGGTGTGCTACTTTGCCCTAGAGCTGAAAGGCACAACGTGCAGGCTTCTTTCCAAAGGGCGAGTTGGGCCCCACAGCATCTTGCTTCCAGCTCTTTGGGAAGCTAAGAAACCACTCGCTCTGCACAGTGCTCTTACAGCCTAGCGGGAACATCTCTTCCAAAGGCCTGTGAAACGCAGTTTCTTTGCAGGCCTGATCTGGCTGAAGTAGGACTTCTGCTCTGGGTGTGCTACTTTGCCCTAGAGCTGAAAGGCACAACGTGCAGGCTTCTTTCCAAAGGGCGAGTTGGGCCCCACAGCATCTTGCTTCCAGCTCTTTGGGAAGCTAAGAAACCACTCGCTCTGCACAGTGCTCTTACAGCCTACCGGGAACATCTCTTCCAAAGGCCTGTGAAACGCAGTTTCTTTGCAGGCCTGATCTGGCTGAAGTAGGACTTCTGCTCTGGGTGTGCTACTTTGCCCTAGAGCTGAAAGGCACAACGTGCAGGCTTCTTTCCAAAGGGCGAGTTGGGCCCCACAGCATCTTGCTTCCAGCTCTTTGGGAAGCTAAGAAACAACTCGCTCTGCACAGTGCTCTTACAGCCTACCGGGAACATCTCTTCCAAAGGCCTGTGAAACGCAGTTTCTTTGCAGGCCTGATCTGGCTGAAGTAGGACTTCTGCTCTGGGTGTGCTACTTTGCCCTAGAGCTGAAAGGCACAACGTGCAGGCTTCTTTCCAAAGGGCGAGTTGGGCCCCACAGCATCTTGCTTCCAGCTCTTTGGGAAGCTAAGAAACCACTCGCTCTGCACAGTGCTCTTACAGCCTACCGGGAACATCTCTTCCAAAGGCCTGTGAAACGCAGTTTCTTTGCAGGCCTGATCTGGCTGAAGTAGGACTTCTGCTCTGGGTGTGCTACTTTGCCCTAGAGCTGAAAGGCACAACGTGCAGGCTTCTTTCCAAAGGGCGAGTTGGGCCCCACAGCATCTTGCTTCCAGCTCTTTGGGAAGCTAAGAAACCACTCGCTCTGCACAGTGCTCTTACAGCCTACCGGGAACATCTCTTCCAAAGGCCTGTGAAACGCAGTTTCTTTGCAGGCCTGATCTGGCTGAAGTAGGACTTCTGCTCTGGGTGTGCTACTTTGCCCTAGAGCTGAAAGGCACAACGTGCAGGCTTCTTTCCAAAGGGCGAGTTGGGCCCCACAGCATCTTGCTTCCAGCTCTTTGGGAAGCTAAGAAACCACTCGCTCTGCACAGTGCTCTTACAGCCTACCGGGAACATCTCTTCCAAAGGCCTGTGAAACGCAGTTTCTTTGCAGGCCTGATCTGGCTGAAGTAGGACTTCTGCTCTGGGTGTGCTACTTTGCCCTAGAGCTGAAAGGCACAACGTGCAGGCTTCTTTCCAAAGGGCGAGTTGGGCCCCACAGCATCTTGCTTCCAGCTCTTTGGGAAGCTAAGAAACCACTCGCTCTGCACAGTGCTCTTACAGCCTACCGGGAACATCTCTTCCAAAGGCCTGTGAAACGCAGTTTCTTTGCAGGCCTGATCTGGCTGAAGTAGGACTTCTGCTCTGGGTGTGCTACTTTGCCCTAGAGCTGAAAGGCACAACGTGCAGGCTTCTTTCCAAAGGGCGAGTTGGGCCCCACAGCATCTTGCTTCCAGCTCTTTGGGAAGCTAAGAAACCACTCGCTCTGCACAGTGCTCTTACAGCCTACCGGGAACATCTCTTCCAAAGGCCTGTGAAACGCAGTTTCTTTGCAGGCCTGATCTGGCTGAAGTAGGACTTCTGCTCTGGGTGTGCTACTTTGCCCTAGAGCTGAAAGGCACAACGTGCAGGCTTCTTTCCAAAGGGCGAGTTGGGCCCCACAGCATCTTGCTTCCAGCTCTTTGGGAAGCTAAGAAACAACTCGCTCTGCACAGTGCTCTTACAGCCTACCGGGAACATCTCTTCCAAAGGCCTGTGAAACGCAGTTTCTTTGCAGGCCTGATCTGGCTGAAGTAGGACTTCTGCTCTGGGTGTGCTACTTTGCCCTAGAGCTGAAAGGCACAACGTGCAGGCTTCTTTCCAAAGGGCGAGTTGGGCCCCACAGCATCTTGCTTCCAGCTCTTTGGGAAGCTAAGAAACAACTCGCTCTGCACAGTGCTCTTACAGCCTACCGGGAACATCTCTTCCAAAGGCCTGTGAAACGCAGTTTCTTTGCAGGCCTGATCTGGCTGAAGTAGGACTTCTGCTCTGGGTGTGCTACTTTGCCCTAGAGCTGAAAGGCACAACGTGCAGGCTTCTTTCCAAAGGGCGAGTTGGGCCCCACAGCATCTTGCTTCCAGCTCTTTGGGAAGCTAAGAAACAACTCGCTCTGCACAGTGCTCTTACAGCCTACCGGGAACATCTCTTCCAAAGGCCTGTGAAACGCAGTTTCTTTGCAGGCCTGATCTGGCTGAAGTAGGACTTCTGCTCTGGGTGTGCTACTTTGCCCTAGAGCTGAAAGGCACAACGTGCAGGCTTCTTTCCAAAGGGCGAGTTGGGCCCCACAGCATCTTGCTTCCAGCTCTTTGGGAAGCTAAGAAACCACTCGCTCTGCACAGTGCTCTTACAGCCTACCGGGAACATCTCTTCCAAAGGCCTGTGAAACGCAGTTTCTTTGCAGGCCTGATCTGGCTGAAGTAGGACTTCTGCTCTGGGTGTGCTACTTTGCCCTAGAGCTGAAAGGCACAACGTGCAGGCTTCTTTCCAAAGGGCGAGTTGGGCCCCACAGCATCTTGCTTCCAGCTCTTTGGGAAGCTAAGAAACAACTCGCTCTGCACAGTGCTCTTACAGCCTACCGGGAACATCTCTTCCAAAGGCCTGTGAAACGCAGTTTCTTTGCAGGCCTGATCTGGCTGAAGTAGGACTTCTGCTCTGGGTGTGCTACTTTGCCCTAGAGCTGAAAGGCACAACGTGCAGGCTTCTTTCCAAAGGGCGAGTTGGGCCCCACAGCATCTTGCTTCCAGCTCTTTGGGAAGCTAAGAAACAACTCGCTCTGCACAGTGCTCTTACAGCCTACCGGGAACATCTCTTCCAAAGGCCTGTGAAACGCAGTTTCTTTGCAGGCCTGATCTGGCTGAAGTAGGACTTCTGCTCTGGGTGTGCTACTTTGCCCTAGAGCTGAAAGGCACAACGTGCAGGCTTCTTTCCAAAGGGCGAGTTGGGCCCCACAGCATCTTGCTTCCAGCTCTTTGGGAAGCTAAGAAACAACTCGCTCTGCACAGTGCTCTTACAGCCTACCGGGAACATCTCTTCCAAAGGCCTGTGAAACGCAGTTTCTTTGCAGGCCTGATCTGGCTGAAGTAGGACTTCTGCTCTGGGTGTGCTACTTTGCCCTAGAGCTGAAAGGCACAACGTGCAGGCTTCTTTCCAAAGGGCGAGTTGGGCCCCACAGCATCTTGCTTCCAGCTCTTTGGGAAGCTAAGAAACCACTCGCTCTGCACAGTGCTCTTACAGCCTACCGGGAACATCTCTTCCAAAGGCCTGTGAAACGCAGTTTCTTTGCAGGCCTGATCTGGCTGAAGTAGGACTTCTGCTCTGGGTGTGCTACTTTGCCCTAGAGCTGAAAGGCACAACGTGCAGGCTTCTTTCCAAAGGGCGAGTTGGGCCCCACAGCATCTTGCTTCCAGCTCTTTGGGAAGCTAAGAAACAACTCGCTCTGCACAGTGCTCTTACAGCCTACCGGGAACATCTCTTCCAAAGGCCTGTGAAACGCAGTTTCTTTGCAGGCCTGATCTGGCTGAAGTAGGACTTCTGCTCTGGGTGTGCTACTTTGCCCTAGAGCTGAAAGGCACAACGTGCAGGCTTCTTTCCAAAGGGCGAGTTGGGCCCCACAGCATCTTGCTTCCAGCTCTTTGGGAAGCTAAGAAACAACTCGCTCTGCACAGTGCTCTTACAGCCTACCGGGAACATCTCTTCCAAAGGCCTGTGAAACGCAGTTTCTTTGCAGGCCTGATCTGGCTGAAGTAGGACTTCTGCTCTGGGTGTGCTACTTTGCCCTAGAGCTGAAAGGCACAACGTGCAGGCTTCTTTCCAAAGGGCGAGTTGGGCCCCACAGCATCTTGCTTCCAGCTCTTTGGGAAGCTAAGAAACCACTCGCTCTGCACAGTGCTCTTACAGCCTACCGGGAACATCTCTTCCAAAGGCCTGTGAAACGCAGTTTCTTTGCAGGCCTGATCTGGCTGAAGTAGGACTTCTGCTCTGGGTGTGCTACTTTGCCCTAGAGCTGAAAGGCACAACGTGCAGGCTTCTTTCCAAAGGGCGAGTTGGGCCCCACAGCATCTTGCTTCCAGCTCTTTGGGAAGCTAAGAAACCACTCGCTCTGCACAGTGCTCTTACAGCCTACCGGGAACATCTCTTCCAAAGGCCTGTGAAACGCAGTTTCTTTGCAGGCCTGATCTGGCTGAAGTAGGACTTCTGCTCTGGGTGTGCTACTTTGCCCTAGAGCTGAAAGGCACAACGTGCAGGCTTCTTTCCAAAGGGCGAGTTGGGCCCCACAGCATCTTGCTTCCAGCTCTTTGGGAAGCTAAGAAAACACTCGCTCTGCACAGTGCTCTTACAGCCTACCGGGAACATCTCTTCCAAAGGCCTGTGAAACGCAGTTTCTTTGCAGGCCTGATCTGGCTGAAGTAGGACTTCTGCTCTGGGTGTGCTACTTTGCCCTAGAGCTGAAAGGCACAACGTGCAGGCTTCTTTCCAAAGGGCGAGTTGGGCCCCACAGCATCTTGCTTCCAGCTCTTTGGGAAGCTAAGAAACAACTCGCTCTGCACAGTGCTCTTACAGCCTACCGGGAACATCTCTTCCAAAGGCCTGTGAAATACAGTTTCTTTGCAGGCCTGATCTGGCTGAAGTAGGACTTCTGCTCTGGGTGTGCTACTTTGCCCTAGAGCTGAAAGGCACAACGTGCAGGCTTCTTTCCAAAGGGCGAGTTGGGCCCCACAGCATCTTGCTTCCAGCTCTTTGGGAAGCTAAGAAACAACTCGCTCTGCACAGTGCTCTTACAGCCTACCGGGAACATCTCTTCCAAAGGCCTGTGAAACGCAGTTTCTTTGCAGGCCTGATCTGGCTGAAGTAGGACTTCTGCTCTGGGTGTGCTACTTTGCCCTAGAGCTGAAAGGCACAACGTGCAGGCTTCTTTCCAAAGGGCGAGTTGGGCCCCACAGCATCTTGCTTCCAGCTCTTTGGGAAGCTAAGAAACAACTCGCTCTGCACAGTGCTCTTACAGCCTACCGGGAACATCTCTTCCAAAGGCCTGTGAAACGCAGTTTCTTTGCAGGCCTGATCTGGCTGAAGTAGGACTTCTGCTCTGGGTGTGCTACTTTGCCCTAGAGCTGAAAGGCACAACGTGCAGGCTTCTTTCCAAAGGGCGAGTTGGGCCCCACAGCATCTTGCTTCCAGCTCTTTGGGAAGCTAAGAAACCACTCGCTCTGCACAGTGCTCTTACAGCCTACCGGGAACATCTCTTCCAAAGGCCTGTGAAACGCAGTTTCTTTGCAGGCCTGATCTGGCTGAAGTAGGACTTCTGCTCTGGGTGTGCTACTTTGCCCTAGAGCTGAAAGGCACAACGTGCAGGCTTCTTTCCAAAGGGCGAGTTGGGCCCCACAGCATCTTGCTTCCAGCTCTTTGGGAAGCTAAGAAACCACTCGCTCTGCACAGTGCTCTTACAGCCTACCGGGAACATCTCTTCCAAAGGCCTGTGAAACGCAGTTTCTTTGCAGGCCTGATCTGGCTGAAGTAGGACTTCTGCTCTGGGTGTGCTACTTTGCCCTAGAGCTGAAAGGCACAACGTGCAGGCTTCTTTCCAAAGGGCGAGTTGGGCCCCACAGCATCTTGCTTCCAGCTCTTTGGGAAGCTAAGAAACAACTCGCTCTGCACAGTGCTCTTACAGCCTACCGGGAACATCTCTTCCAAAGGCCTGTGAAACGCAGTTTCTTTGCAGGCCTGATCTGGCTGAAGTAGGACTTCTGCTCTGGGTGTGCTACTTTGCCCTAGAGCTGAAAGGCACAACGTGCAGGCTTCTTTCCAAAGGGCGAGTTGGGCCCCACAGCATCTTGCTTCCAGCTCTTTGGGAAGCTAAGAAACAACTCGCTCTGCACAGTGCTCTTACAGCCTACCGGGAACATCTCTTCCAAAGGCCTGTGAAACGCAGTTTCTTTGCAGGCCTGATCTGGCTGAAGTAGGACTTCTGCTCTGGGTGTGCTACTTTGCCCTAGAGCTGAAAGGCACAACGTGCAGGCTTCTTTCCAAAGGGCGAGTTGGGCCCCACAGCATCTTGCTTCCAGCTCTTTGGGAAGCTAAGAAACCACTCGCTCTGCACAGTGCTCTTACAGCCTACCGGGAACATCTCTTCCAAAGGCCTGTGAAACGCAGTTTCTTTGCAGGCCTGATCTGGCTGAAGTAGGACTTCTGCTCTGGGTGTGCTACTTTGCCCTAGAGCTGAAAGGCACAACGTGCAGGCTTCTTTCCAAAGGGCGAGTTGGGCCCCACAGCATCTTGCTTCCAGCTCTTTGGGAAGCTAAGAAACCACTCGCTCTGCACAGTGCTCTTACAGCCTACCGGGAACATCTCTTCCAAAGGCCTGTGAAACGCAGTTTCTTTGCAGGCCTGATCTGGCTGAAGTAGGACTTCTGCTCTGGGTGTGCTACTTTGCCCTAGAGCTGAAAGGCACAACGTGCAGGCTTCTTTCCAAAGGGCGAGTTGGGCCCCACAGCATCTTGCTTCCAGCTCTTTGGGAAGCTAAGAAACCACTCGCTCTGCACAGTGCTCTTACAGCCTACCGGGAACATCTCTTCCAAAGGCCTGTGAAACGCAGTTTCTTTGCAGGCCTGATCTGGCTGAAGTAGGACTTCTGCTCTGGGTGTGCTACTTTGCCCTAGAGCTGAAAGGCACAACGTGCAGGCTTCTTTCCAAAGGGCGAGTTGGGCCCCACAGCATCTTGCTTCCAGCTCTTTGGGAAGCTAAGAAAACACTCGCTCTGCACAGTGCTCTTACAGCCTACCGGGAACATCTCTTCCAAAGGCCTGTGAAACGCAGTTTCTCTGCAGGCCAGATCTGGCTGAAGTAGGACTTCTGCTCTGGGTGTGCTACTTTGCCCTAGAGCTGAAAGGCACAACGTGCAGGCTTCTTTCCAAAGGGCGAGTTGGGCCCCACAGCATCTTGCTTCCAGCTCTTTGGGAAGCTAAGAAACAACTCGCTCTGCACAGTGCTCTTACAGCCTACCGGGAACATCTCTTCCAAAGGCCTGTGAAATACAGTTTCTTTGCAGGCCTGATCTGGCTGAAGTAGGACTTCTGCTCTGGGTGTGCTACTTTGCCCTAGAGCTGAAAGGCACAACGTGCAGGCTTCTTTCCAAAGGGCGAGTTGGGCCCCACAGCATCTTGCTTCCAGCTCTTTGGGAAGCTAAGAAACAACTCGCTCTGCACAGTGCTCTTACAGCCTACCGGGAACATCTCTTCCAAAGGCCTGTGAAACGCAGTTTCTTTGCAGGCCTGATCTGGCTGAAGTAGGACTTCTGCTCTGGGTGTGCTACTTTGCCCTAGAGCTGAAAGGCACAACGTGCAGGCTTCTTTCCAAAGGGCGAGTTGGGCCCCACAGCATCTTGCTTCCAGCTCTTTGGGAAGCTAAGAAACCACTCGCTCTGCACAGTGCTCTTACAGCCTACCGGGAACATCTCTTCCAAAGGCCTGTGAAACGCAGTTTCTTTGCAGGCCTGATCTGGCTGAAGTAGGACTTCTGCTCTGGGTGTGCTACTTTGCCCTAGAGCTGAAAGGCACAACGTGCAGGCTTCTTTCCAAAGGGCGAGTTGGGCCCCACAGCATCTTGCTTCCAGCTCTTTGGGAAGCTAAGAAACCACTCGCTCTGCACAGTGCTCTTACAGCCTACCGGGAACATCTCTTCCAAAGGCCTGTGAAACGCAGTTTCTTTGCAGGCCTGATCTGGCTGAAGTAGGACTTCTGCTCTGGGTGTGCTACTTTGCCCTAGAGCTGAAAGGCACAACGTGCAGGCTTCTTTCCAAAGGGCGAGTTGGGCCCCACAGCATCTTGCTTCCAGCTCTTTGGGAAGCTAAGAAACCACTCGCTCTGCACAGTGCTCTTACAGCCTACCGGGAACATCTCTTCCAAAGGCCTGTGAAACGCAGTTTCTTTGCAGGCCTGATCTGGCTGAAGTAGGACTTCTGCTCTGGGTGTGCTACTTTGCCCTAGAGCTGAAAGGCACAACGTGCAGGCTTCTTTCCAAAGGGCGAGTTGGGCCCCACAGCATCTTGCTTCCAGCTCTTTGGGAAGCTAAGAAACAACTCGCTCTGCACAGTGCTCTTACAGCCTACCGGGAACATCTCTTCCAAAGGCCTGTGAAACGCAGTTTCTTTGCAGGCCTGATCTGGCTGAAGTAGGACTTCTGCTCTGGGTGTGCTACTTTGCCCTAGAGCTGAAAGGCACAACGTGCAGGCTTCTTTCCAAAGGGCGAGTTGGGCCCCACAGCATCTTGCTTCCAGCTCTTTGGGAAGCTAAGAAACAACTCGCTCTGCACAGTGCTCTTACAGCCTACCGGGAACATCTCTTCCAAAGGCCTGTGAAACGCAGTTTCTTTGCAGGCCTGATCTGGCTGAAGTAGGACTTCTGCTCTGGGTGTGCTACTTTGCCCTAGAGCTGAAAGGCACAACGTGCAGGCTTCTTTCCAAAGGGCGAGTTGGGCCCCACAGCATCTTGCTTCCAGCTCTTTGGGAAGCTAAGAAACAACTCGCTCTGCACAGTGCTCTTACAGCCTACCGGGAACATCTCTTCCAAAGGCCTGTGAAACGCAGTTTCTTTGCAGGCCTGATCTGGCTGAAGTAGGACTTCTGCTCTGGGTGTGCTACTTTGCCCTAGAGCTGAAAGGCACAACGTGCAGGCTTCTTTCCAAAGGGCGAGTTGGGCCCCACAGCATCTTGCTTCCAGCTCTTTGGGAAGCTAAGAAACAACTCGCTCTGCACAGTGCTCTTACAGCCTACCGGGAACATCTCTTCCAAAGGCCTGTGAAACGCAGTTTCTTTGCAGGCCTGATCTGGCTGAAGTAGGACTTCTGCTCTGGGTGTGCTACTTTGCCCTAGAGCTGAAAGGCACAACGTGCAGGCTTCTTTCCAAAGGGCGAGTTGGGCCCCACAGCATCTTGCTTCCAGCTCTTTGGGAAGCTAAGAAACAACTCGCTCTGCACAGTGCTCTTACAGCCTACCGGGAACATCTCTTCCAAAGGCCTGTGAAACGCAGTTTCTTTGCAGGCCTGATCTGGCTGAAGTAGGACTTCTGCTCTGGGTGTGCTACTTTGCCCTAGAGCTGAAAGGCACAACGTGCAGGCTTCTTTCCAAAGGGCGAGTTGGGCCCCACAGCATCTTGCTTCCAGCTCTTTGGGAAGCTAAGAAACCACTCGCTCTGCACAGTGCTCTTACAGCCTACCGGGAACATCTCTTCCAAAGGCCTGTGAAACGCAGTTTCTTTGCAGGCCTGATCTGGCTGAAGTAGGACTTCTGCTCTGGGTGTGCTACTTTGCCCTAGAGCTGAAAGGCACAACGTGCAGGCTTCTTTCCAAAGGGCGAGTTGGGCCCCACAGCATCTTGCTTCCAGCTCTTTGGGAAGCTAAGAAACAACTCGCTCTGCACAGTGCTCTTACAGCCTACCGGGAACATCTCTTCCAAAGGCCTGTGAAACGCAGTTTCTTTGCAGGCCTGATCTGGCTGAAGTAGGACTTCTGCTCTGGGTGTGCTACTTTGCCCTAGAGCTGAAAGGCACAACGTGCAGGCTTCTTTCCAAAGGGCGAGTTGGGCCCCACAGCATCTTGCTTCCAGCTCTTTGGGAAGCTAAGAAACCACTCGCTCTGCACAGTGCTCTTACAGCCTACCGGGAACATCTCTTCCAAAGGCCTGTGAAACGCAGTTTCTTTGCAGGCCTGATCTGGCTGAAGTAGGACTTCTGCTCTGGGTGTGCTACTTTGCCCTAGAGCTGAAAGGCACAACGTGCAGGCTTCTTTCCAAAGGGCGAGTTGGGCCCCACAGCATCTTGCTTCCAGCTCTTTGGGAAGCTAAGAAACCACTCGCTCTGCACAGTGCTCTTACAGCCTACCGGGAACATCTCTTCCAAAGGCCTGTGAAACGCAGTTTCTTTGCAGGCCTGATCTGGCTGAAGTAGGACTTCTGCTCTGGGTGTGCTACTTTGCCCTAGAGCTGAAAGGCACAACGTGCAGGCTTCTTTCCAAAGGGCGAGTTGGGCCCCACAGCATCTTGCTTCCAGCTCTTTGGGAAGCTAAGAAACAACTCGCTCTGCACAGTGCTCTTACAGCCTACCGGGAACATCTCTTCCAAAGGCCTGTGAAACGCAGTTTCTTTGCAGGCCTGATCTGGCTGAAGTAGGACTTCTGCTCTGGGTGTGCTACTTTGCCCTAGAGCTGAAAGGCACAACGTGCAGGCTTCTTTCCAAAGGGCGAGTTGGGCCCCACAGCATCTTGCTTCCAGCTCTTTGGGAAGCTAAGAAACAACTCGCTCTGCACAGTGCTCTTACAGCCTACCGGGAACATCTCTTCCAAAGGCCTGTGAAACGCAGTTTCTTTGCAGGCCTGATCTGGCTGAAGTAGGACTTCTGCTCTGGGTGTGCTACTTTGCCCTAGAGCTGAAAGGCACAACGTGCAGGCTTCTTTCCAAAGGGCGAGTTGGGCCCCACAGCATCTTGCTTCCAGCTCTTTGGGAAGCTAAGAAACCACTCGCTCTGCACAGTGCTCTTACAGCCTACCGGGAACATCTCTTCCAAAGGCCTGTGAAACGCAGTTTCTTTGCAGGCCTGATCTGGCTGAAGTAGGACTTCTGCTCTGGGTGTGCTACTTTGCCCTAGAGCTGAAAGGCACAACGTGCAGGCTTCTTTCCAAAGGGCGAGTTGGGCCCCACAGCATCTTGCTTCCAGCTCTTTGGGAAGCTAAGAAACCACTCGCTCTGCACAGTGCTCTTACAGCCTACCGGGAACATCTCTTCCAAAGGCCTGTGAAACGCAGTTTCTTTGCAGGCCTGATCTGGCTGAAGTAGGACTTCTGCTCTGGGTGTGCTACTTTGCCCTAGAGCTGAAAGGCACAACGTGCAGGCTTCTTTCCAAAGGGCGAGTTGGGCCCCACAGCATCTTGCTTCCAGCTCTTTGGGAAGCTAAGAAAACACTCGCTCTGCACAGTGCTCTTACAGCCTACCGGGAACATCTCTTCCAAAGGCCTGTGAAACGCAGTTTCTTTGCAGGCCTGATCTGGCTGAAGTAGGACTTCTGCTCTGGGTGTGCTACTTTGCCCTAGAGCTGAAAGGCACAACGTGCAGGCTTCTTTCCAAAGGGCGAGTTGGGCCCCACAGCATCTTGCTTCCAGCTCTTTGGGAAGCTAAGAAACAACTCGCTCTGCACAGTGCTCTTACAGCCTACCGGGAACATCTCTTCCAAAGGCCTGTGAAACGCAGTTTCTTTGCAGGCCTGATCTGGCTGAAGTAGGACTTCTGCTCTGGGTGTGCTACTTTGCCCTAGAGCTGAAAGGCACAACGTGCAGGCTTCTTTCCAAAGGGCGAGTTGGGCCCCACAGCATCTTGCTTCCAGCTCTTTGGGAAGCTAAGAAACAACTCGCTCTGCACAGTGCTCTTACAGCCTACCGGGAACATCTCTTCCAAAGGCCTGTGAAACGCAGTTTCTTTGCAGGCCTGATCTGGCTGAAGTAGGACTTCTGCTCTGGGTGTGCTACTTTGCCCTAGAGCTGAAAGGCACAACGTGCAGGCTTCTTTCCAAAGGGCGAGTTGGGCCCCACAGCATCTTGCTTCCAGCTCTTTGGGAAGCTAAGAAACAACTCGCTCTGCACAGTGCTCTTACAGCCTACCGGGAACATCTCTTCCAAAGGCCTGTGAAACGCAGTTTCTTTGCAGGCCTGATCTGGCTGAAGTAGGACTTCTGCTCTGGGTGTGCTACTTTGCCCTAGAGCTGAAAGGCACAACGTGCAGGCTTCTTTCCAAAGGGCGAGTTGGGCCCCACAGCATCTTGCTTCCAGCTCTTTGGGAAGCTAAGAAACCACTCGCTCTGCACAGTGCTCTTACAGCCTACCGGGAACATCTCTTCCAAAGGCCTGTGAAACGCAGTTTCTTTGCAGGCCTGATCTGGCTGAAGTAGGACTTCTGCTCTGGGTGTGCTACTTTGCCCTAGAGCTGAAAGGCACAACGTGCAGGCTTCTTTCCAAAGGGCGAGTTGGGCCCCACAGCATCTTGCTTCCAGCTCTTTGGGAAGCTAAGAAACCACTCGCTCTGCACAGTGCTCTTACAGCCTACCGGGAACATCTCTTCCAAAGGCCTGTGAAACGCAGTTTCTTTGCAGGCCTGATCTGGCTGAAGTAGGACTTCTGCTCTGGGTGTGCTACTTTGCCCTAGAGCTGAAAGGCACAACGTGCAGGCTTCTTTCCAAAGGGCGAGTTGGGCCCCACAGCATCTTGCTTCCAGCTCTTTGGGAAGCTAAGAAACCACTCGCTCTGCACAGTGCTCTTACAGCCTACCGGGAACATCTCTTCCAAAGGCCTGTGAAACGCAGTTTCTTTGCAGGCCTGATCTGGCTGAAGTAGGACTTCTGCTCTGGGTGTGCTACTTTGCCCTAGAGCTGAAAGGCACAACGTGCAGGCTTCTTTCCAAAGGGCGAGTTGGGCCCCACAGCATCTTGCTTCCAGCTCTTTGGGAAGCTAAGAAACAACTCGCTCTGCACAGTGCTCTTACAGCCTACCGGGAACATCTCTTCCAAAGGCCTGTGAAACGCAGTTTCTTTGCAGGCCTGATCTGGCTGAAGTAGGACTTCTGCTCTGGGTGTGCTACTTTGCCCTAGAGCTGAAAGGCACAACGTGCAGGCTTCTTTCCAAAGGGCGAGTTGGGCCCCACAGCATCTTGCTTCCAGCTCTTTGGGAAGCTAAGAAACCACTCGCTCTGCACAGTGCTCTTACAGCCTACCGGGAACATCTCTTCCAAAGGCCTGTGAAACGCAGTTTCTTTGCAGGCCTGATCTGGCTGAAGTAGGACTTCTGCTCTGGGTGTGCTACTTTGCCCTAGAGCTGAAAGGCACAACGTGCAGGCTTCTTTCCAAAGGGCGAGTTGGGCCCCACAGCATCTTGCTTCCAGCTCTTTGGGAAGCTAAGAAACCACTCGCTCTGCACAGTGCTCTTACAGCCTACCGGGAACATCTCTTCCAAAGGCCTGTGAAACGCAGTTTCTTTGCAGGCCTGATCTGGCTGAAGTAGGACTTCTGCTCTGGGTGTGCTACTTTGCCCTAGAGCTGAAAGGCACAACGTGCAGGCTTCTTTCCAAAGGGCGAGTTGGGCCCCACAGCATCTTGCTTCCAGCTCTTTGGGAAGCTAAGAAAACACTCGCTCTGCACAGTGCTCTTACAGCCTACCGGGAACATCTCTTCCAAAGGCCTGTGAAACGCAGTTTCTTTGCAGGCCTGATCTGGCTGAAGTAGGACTTCTGCTCTGGGTGTGCTACTTTGCCCTAGAGCTGAAAGGCACAACGTGCAGGCTTCTTTCCAAAGGGCGAGTTGGGCCCCACAGCATCTTGCTTCCAGCTCTTTGGGAAGCTAAGAAACAACTCGCTCTGCACAGTGCTCTTACAGCCTACCGGGAACATCTCTTCCAAAGGCCTGTGAAACGCAGTTTCTTTGCAGGCCTGATCTGGCTGAAGTAGGACTTCTGCTCTGGGTGTGCTACTTTGCCCTAGAGCTGAAAGGCACAACGTGCAGGCTTCTTTCCAAAGGGCGAGTTGGGCCCCACAGCATCTTGCTTCCAGCTCTTTGGGAAGCTAAGAAACAACTCGCTCTGCACAGTGCTCTTACAGCCTACCGGGAACATCTCTTCCAAAGGCCTGTGAAACGCAGTTTCTTTGCAGGCCTGATCTGGCTGAAGTAGGACTTCTGCTCTGGGTGTGCTACTTTGCCCTAGAGCTGAAAGGCACAACGTGCAGGCTTCTTTCCAAAGGGCGAGTTGGGCCCCACAGCATCTTGCTTCCAGCTCTTTGGGAAGCTAAGAAACAACTCGCTCTGCACAGTGCTCTTACAGCCTACCGGGAACATCTCTTCCAAAGGCCTGTGAAACGCAGTTTCTTTGCAGGCCTGATCTGGCTGAAGTAGGACTTCTGCTCTGGGTGTGCTACTTTGCCCTAGAGCTGAAAGGCACAACGTGCAGGCTTCTTTCCAAAGGGCGAGTTGGGCCCCACAGCATCTTGCTTCCAGCTCTTTGGGAAGCTAAGAAACAACTCGCTCTGCACAGTGCTCTTACAGCCTACCGGGAACATCTCTTCCAAAGGCCTGTGAAACGCAGTTTCTTTGCAGGCCTGATCTGGCTGAAGTAGGACTTCTGCTCTGGGTGTGCTACTTTGCCCTAGAGCTGAAAGGCACAACGTGCAGGCTTCTTTCCAAAGGGCGAGTTGGGCCCCACAGCATCTTGCTTCCAGCTCTTTGGGAAGCTAAGAAACAACTCGCTCTGCACAGTGCTCTTACAGCCTACCGGGAACATCTCTTCCAAAGGCCTGTGAAACGCAGTTTCTTTGCAGGCCTGATCTGGCTGAAGTAGGACTTCTGCTCTGGGTGTGCTACTTTGCCCTAGAGCTGAAAGGCACAACGTGCAGGCTTCTTTCCAAAGGGCGAGTTGGGCCCCACAGCATCTTGCTTCCAGCTCTTTGGGAAGCTAAGAAACAACTCGCTCTGCACAGTGCTCTTACAGCCTACCGGGAACATCTCTTCCAAAGGCCTGTGAAACGCAGTTTCTTTGCAGGCCTGATCTGGCTGAAGTAGGACTTCTGCTCTGGGTGTGCTACTTTGCCCTAGAGCTGAAAGGCACAACGTGCAGGCTTCTTTCCAAAGGGCGAGTTGGGCCCCACAGCATCTTGCTTCCAGCTCTTTGGGAAGCTAAGAAACAACTCGCTCTGCACAGTGCTCTTACAGCCTACCGGGAACATCTCTTCCAAAGGCCTGTGAAACGCAGTTTCTTTGCAGGCCTGATCTGGCTGAAGTAGGACTTCTGCTCTGGGTGTGCTACTTTGCCCTAGAGCTGAAAGGCACAACGTGCAGGCTTCTTTCCAAAGGGCGAGTTGGGCCCCACAGCATCTTGCTTCCAGCTCTTTGGGAAGCTAAGAAACAACTCGCTCTGCACAGTGCTCTTACAGCCTACCGGGAACATCTCTTCCAAAGGCCTGTGAAACGCAGTTTCTTTGCAGGCCTGATCTGGCTGAAGTAGGACTTCTGCTCTGGGTGTGCTACTTTGCCCTAGAGCTGAAAGGCACAACGTGCAGGCTTCTTTCCAAAGGGCGAGTTGGGCCCCACAGCATCTTGCTTCCAGCTCTTTGGGAAGCTAAGAAACAACTCGCTCTGCACAGTGCTCTTACAGCCTACCGGGAACATCTCTTCCAAAGGCCTGTGAAACGCAGTTTCTTTGCAGGCCTGATCTGGCTGAAGTAGGACTTCTGCTCTGGGTGTGCTACTTTGCCCTAGAGCTGAAAGGCACAACGTGCAGGCTTCTTTCCAAAGGGCGAGTTGGGCCCCACAGCATCTTGCTTCCAGCTCTTTGGGAAGCTAAGAAACAACTCGCTCTGCACAGTGCTCTTACAGCCTACCGGGAACATCTCTTCCAAAGGCCTGTGAAACGCAGTTTCTTTGCAGGCCTGATCTGGCTGAAGTAGGACTTCTGCTCTGGGTGTGCTACTTTGCCCTAGAGCTGAAAGGCACAACGTGCAGGCTTCTTTCCAAAGGGCGAGTTGGGCCCCACAGCATCTTGCTTCCAGCTCTTTGGGAAGCTAAGAAACAACTCGCTCTGCACAGTGCTCTTACAGCCTACTGGGAACATCTCTTCCAAAGGCCTGTGAAACGCAGTTTCTTTGCAGGCCTGATCTGGCTGAAGTAGGACTTCTGCTCTGGGTGTGCTACTTTGCCCTAGAGCTGAAAGGCACAACGTGCAGGCTTCTTTCCAAAGGGCGAGTTGGGCCCCACAGCATCTTGCTTCCAGCTCTTTGGGAAGCTAAGAAACAACTCGCTCTGCACAGTGCTCTTACAGCCTACCGGGAACATCTCTTCCAAAGGCCTGTGAAACGCAGTTTCTTTGCAGGCCTGATCTGGCTGAAGTAGGACTTCTGCTCTGGGTGTGCTACTTTGCCCTAGAGCTGAAAGGCACAACGTGCAGGCTTCTTTCCAAAGGGCGAGTTGGGCCCCACAGCATCTTGCTTCCAGCTCTTTGGGAAGCTAAGAAACAACTCGCTCTGCACAGTGCTCTTACAGCCTACCGGGAACATCTCTTCCAAAGGCCTGTGAAACGCAGTTTCTTTGCAGGCCTGATCTGGCTGAAGTAGGACTTCTGCTCTGGGTGTGCTACTTTGCCCTAGAGCTGAAAGGCACAACGTGCAGGCTTCTTTCCAAAGGGCGAGTTGGGCCCCACAGCATCTTGCTTCCAGCTCTTTGGGAAGCTAAGAAACAACTCGCTCTGCACAGTGCTCTTACAGCCTACCGGGAACATCTCTTCCAAAGGCCTGTGAAACGCAGTTTCTTTGCAGGCCTGATCTGGCTGAAGTAGGACTTCTGCTCTGGGTGTGCTACTTTGCCCTAGAGCTGAAAGGCACAACGTGCAGGCTTCTTTCCAAAGGGCGAGTTGGGCCCCACAGCATCTTGCTTCCAGCTCTTTGGGAAGCTAAGAAACAACTCGCTCTGCACAGTGCTCTTACAGCCTAGCGGGAACATCTCTTCCAAAGGCCTGTGAAACGCAGTTTCTTTGCAGGCCTGATCTGGCTGAAGTAGGACTTCTGCTCTGGGTGTGCTACTTTGCCCTAGAGCTGAAAGGCACAACGTGCAGGCTTCTTTCCAAAGGGCGAGTTGGGCCCCACAGCATCTTGCTTCCAGCTCTTTGGGAAGCTAAGAAACAACTCGCTCTGCACAGTGCTCTTACAGCCTACCGGGAACATCTCTTCCAAAGGCCTGTGAAACGCAGTTTCTTTGCAGGCCTGATCTGGCTGAAGTAGGACTTCTGCTCTGGGTGTGCTACTTTGCCCTAGAGCTGAAAGGCACAACGTGCAGGCTTCTTTCCAAAGGGCGAGTTGGGCCCCACAGCATCTTGCTTCCAGCTCTTTGGGAAGCTAAGAAACAACTCGCTCTGCACAGTGCTCTTACAGCCTACCGGGAACATCTCTTCCAAAGGCCTGTGAAACGCAGTTTCTTTGCAGGCCTGATCTGGCTGAAGTAGGACTTCTGCTCTGGGTGTGCTACTTTGCCCTAGAGCTGAAAGGCACAACGTGCAGGCTTCTTTCCAAAGGGCGAGTTGGGCCCCACAGCATCTTGCTTCCAGCTCTTTGGGAAGCTAAGAAACAACTCGCTCTGCACAGTGCTCTTACAGCCTAGCGGGAACATCTCTTCCAAAGGCCTGTGAAACGCAGTTTCTTTGCAGGCCTGATCTGGCTGAAGTAGGACTTCTGCTCTGGGTGTGCTACTTTGCCCTAGAGCTGAAAGGCACAACGTGCAGGCTTCTTTCCAAAGGGCGAGTTGGGCCCCACAGCATCTTGCTTCCAGCTCTTTGGGAAGCTAAGAAACAACTCGCTCTGCACAGTGCTCTTACAGCCTACCGGGAACATCTCTTCCAAAGGCCTGTGAAACGCAGTTTCTTTGCAGGCCTGATCTGGCTGAAGTAGGACTTCTGCTCTGGGTGTGCTACTTTGCCCTAGAGCTGAAAGGCACAACGTGCAGGCTTCTTTCCAAAGGGCGAGTTGGGCCCCACAGCATCTTGCTTCCAGCTCTTTGGGAAGCTAAGAAACAACTCGCTCTGCACAGTGCTCTTACAGCCTAGTGGGAACATCTCTTCCAAAGGCCTGTGAAACGCAGTTTCTTTGCAGGCCTGATCTGGCTGAAGTAGGACTTCTGCTCTGGGTGTGCTACTTTGCCCTAGAGCTGAAAGGCACAACGTGCAGGCTTCTTTCCAAAGGGCGAGTTGGGCCCCACAGCATCTTGCTTCCAGCTCTTTGGGAAGCTAAGAAACAACTCGCTCTGCACAGTGCTCTTACAGCCTACCGGGAACATCTCTTCCAAAGGCCTGTGAAACGCAGTTTCTTTGCAGGCCTGATCTGGCTGAAGTAGGACTTCTGCTCTGGGTGTGCTACTTTGCCCTAGAGCTGAAAGGCACAACGTGCAGGCTTCTTTCCAAAGGGCGAGTTGGGCCCCACAGCATCTTGCTTCCAGCTCTTTGGGAAGCTAAGAAACAACTCGCTCTGCACAGTGCTCTTACAGCCTACCGGGAACATCTCTTCCAAAGGCCTGTGAAACGCAGTTTCTTTGCAGGCCTGATCTGGCTGAAGTAGGACTTCTGCTCTGGGTGTGCTACTTTGCCCTAGAGCTGAAAGGCACAACGTGCAGGCTTCTTTCCAAAGGGCGAGTTGGGCCCCACAGCATCTTGCTTCCAGCTCTTTGGGAAGCTAAGAAACAACTCGCTCTGCACAGTGCTCTTACAGCCTACCGGGAACATCTCTTCCAAAGGCCTGTGAAACGCAGTTTCTTTGCAGGCCTGATCTGGCTGAAGTAGGACTTCTGCTCTGGGTGTGCTACTTTGCCCTAGAGCTGAAAGGCACAACGTGCAGGCTTCTTTCCAAAGGGCGAGTTGGGCCCCACAGCATCTTGCTTCCAGCTCTTTGGGAAGCTAAGAAACAACTCGCTCTGCACAGTGCTCTTACAGCCTACCGGGAACATCTCTTCCAAAGGCCTGTGAAACGCAGTTTCTTTGCAGGCCTGATCTGGCTGAAGTAGGACTTCTGCTCTGGGTGTGCTACTTTGCCCTAGAGCTGAAAGGCACAACGTGCAGGCTTCTTTCCAAAGGGCGAGTTGGGCCCCACAGCATCTTGCTTCCAGCTCTTTGGGAAGCTAAGAAACAACTCGCTCTGCACAGTGCTCTTACAGCCTAGCGGGAACATCTCTTCCAAAGGCCTGTGAAACGCAGTTTCTTTGCAGGCCTGATCTGGCTGAAGTAGGACTTCTGCTCTGGGTGTGCTACTTTGCCCTAGAGCTGAAAGGCACAACGTGCAGGCTTCTTTCCAAAGGGCGAGTTGGGCCCCACAGCATCTTGCTTCCAGCTCTTTGGGAAGCTAAGAAACAACTCGCTCTGCACAGTGCTCTTACAGCCTAGTGGGAACATCTCTTCCAAAGGCCTGTGAAACGCAGTTTCTTTGCAGGCCTGATCTGGCTGAAGTAGGACTTCTGCTCTGGGTGTGCTACTTTGCCCTAGAGCTGAAAGGCACAACGTGCAGGCTTCTTTCCAAAGGGCGAGTTGGGCCCCACAGCATCTTGCTTCCAGCTCTTTGGGAAGCTAAGAAACAACTCGCTCTGCACAGTGCTCTTACAGCCTACCGGGAACATCTCTTCCAAAGGCCTGTGAAACGCAGTTTCTTTGCAGGCCTGATCTGGCTGAAGTAGGACTTCTGCTCTGGGTGTGCTACTTTGCCCTAGAGCTGAAAGGCACAACGTGCAGGCTTCTTTCCAAAGGGCGAGTTGGGCCCCACAGCATCTTGCTTCCAGCTCTTTGGGAAGCTAAGAAACAACTCGCTCTGCACAGTGCTCTTACAGCCTACCGGGAACATCTCTTCCAAAGGCCTGTGAAACGCAGTTTCTTTGCAGGCCTGATCTGGCTGAAGTAGGACTTCTGCTCTGGGTGTGCTACTTTGCCCTAGAGCTGAAAGGCACAACGTGCAGGCTTCTTTCCAAAGGGCGAGTTGGGCCCCACAGCATCTTGCTTCCAGCTCTTTGGGAAGCTAAGAAACAACTCGCTCTGCACAGTGCTCTTACAGCCTACCGGGAACATCTCTTCCAAAGGCCTGTGAAACGCAGTTTCTTTGCAGGCCTGATCTGGCTGAAGTAGGACTTCTGCTCTGGGTGTGCTACTTTGCCCTAGAGCTGAAAGGCACAACGTGCAGGCTTCTTTCCAAAGGGCGAGTTGGGCCCCACAGCATCTTGCTTCCAGCTCTTTGGGAAGCTAAGAAACAACTCGCTCTGCACAGTGCTCTTACAGCCTACCGGGAACATCTCTTCCAAAGGCCTGTGAAACGCAGTTTCTTTGCAGGCCTGATCTGGCTGAAGTAGGACTTCTGCTCTGGGTGTGCTACTTTGCCCTAGAGCTGAAAGGCACAACGTGCAGGCTTCTTTCCAAAGGGCGAGTTGGGCCCCACAGCATCTTGCTTCCAGCTCTTTGGGAAGCTAAGAAACAACTCGCTCTGCACAGTGCTCTTACAGCCTACCGGGAACATCTCTTCCAAAGGCCTGTGAAACGCAGTTTCTTTGCAGGCCTGATCTGGCTGAAGTAGGACTTCTGCTCTGGGTGTGCTACTTTGCCCTAGAGCTGAAAGGCACAACGTGCAGGCTTCTTTCCAAAGGGCGAGTTGGGCCCCACAGCATCTTGCTTCCAGCTCTTTGGGAAGCTAAGAAACAACTCGCTCTGCACAGTGCTCTTACAGCCTACCGGGAACATCTCTTCCAAAGGCCTGTGAAACGCAGTTTCTTTGCAGGCCTGATCTGGCTGAAGTAGGACTTCTGCTCTGGGTGTGCTACTTTGCCCTAGAGCTGAAAGGCACAACGTGCAGGCTTCTTTCCAAAGGGCGAGTTGGGCCCCACAGCATCTTGCTTCCAGCTCTTTGGGAAGCTAAGAAACAACTCGCTCTGCACAGTGCTCTTACAGCCTACCGGGAACATCTCTTCCAAAGGCCTGTGAAACGCAGTTTCTTTGCAGGCCTGATCTGGCTGAAGTAGGACTTCTGCTCTGGGTGTGCTACTTTGCCCTAGAGCTGAAAGGCACAACGTGCAGGCTTCTTTCCAAAGGGCGAGTTGGGCCCCACAGCATCTTGCTTCCAGCTCTTTGGGAAGCTAAGAAACAACTCGCTCTGCACAGTGCTCTTACAGCCTACCGGGAACATCTCTTCCAAAGGCCTGTGAAACGCAGTTTCTTTGCAGGCCTGATCTGGCTGAAGTAGGACTTCTGCTCTGGGTGTGCTACTTTGCCCTAGAGCTGAAAGGCACAACGTGCAGGCTTCTTTCCAAAGGGCGAGTTGGGCCCCACAGCATCTTGCTTCCAGCTCTTTGGGAAGCTAAGAAACAACTCGCTCTGCACAGTGCTCTTACAGCCTACCGGGAACATCTCTTCCAAAGGCCTGTGAAACGCAGTTTCTTTGCAGGCCTGATCTGGCTGAAGTAGGACTTCTGCTCTGGGTGTGCTACTTTGCCCTAGAGCTGAAAGGCACAACGTGCAGGCTTCTTTCCAAAGGGCGAGTTGGGCCCCACAGCATCTTGCTTCCAGCTCTTTGGGAAGCTAAGAAACAACTCGCTCTGCACAGTGCTCTTACAGCCTACCGGGAACATCTCTTCCAAAGGCCTGTGAAACGCAGTTTCTTTGCAGGCCTGATCTGGCTGAAGTAGGACTTCTGCTCTGGGTGTGCTACTTTGCCCTAGAGCTGAAAGGCACAACGTGCAGGCTTCTTTCCAAAGGGCGAGTTGGGCCCCACAGCATCTTGCTTCCAGCTCTTTGGGAAGCTAAGAAACAACTCGCTCTGCACAGTGCTCTTACAGCCTACCGGGAACATCTCTTCCAAAGGCCTGTGAAACGCAGTTTCTTTGCAGGCCTGATCTGGCTGAAGTAGGACTTCTGCTCTGGGTGTGCTACTTTGCCCTAGAGCTGAAAGGCACAACGTGCAGGCTTCTTTCCAAAGGGCGAGTTGGGCCCCACAGCATCTTGCTTCCAGCTCTTTGGGAAGCTAAGAAACAACTCGCTCTGCACAGTGCTCTTACAGCCTACCGGGAACATCTCTTCCAAAGGCCTGTGAAACGCAGTTTCTTTGCAGGCCTGATCTGGCTGAAGTAGGACTTCTGCTCTGGGTGTGCTACTTTGCCCTAGAGCTGAAAGGCACAACGTGCAGGCTTCTTTCCAAAGGGCGAGTTGGGCCCCACAGCATCTTGCTTCCAGCTCTTTGGGAAGCTAAGAAACAACTCGCTCTGCACAGTGCTCTTACAGCCTACCGGGAACATCTCTTCCAAAGGCCTGTGAAACGCAGTTTCTTTGCAGGCCTGATCTGGCTGAAGTAGGACTTCTGCTCTGGGTGTGCTACTTTGCCCTAGAGCTGAAAGGCACAACGTGCAGGCTTCTTTCCAAAGGGCGAGTTGGGCCCCACAGCATCTTGCTTCCAGCTCTTTGGGAAGCTAAGAAACAACTCGCTCTGCACAGTGCTCTTACAGCCTACCGGGAACATCTCTTCCAAAGGCCTGTGAAACGCAGTTTCTTTGCAGGCCTGATCTGGCTGAAGTAGGACTTCTGCTCTGGGTGTGCTACTTTGCCCTAGAGCTGAAAGGCACAACGTGCAGGCTTCTTTCCAAAGGGCGAGTTGGGCCCCACAGCATCTTGCTTCCAGCTCTTTGGGAAGCTAAGAAACAACTCGCTCTGCACAGTGCTCTTACAGCCTACCGGGAACATCTCTTCCAAAGGCCTGTGAAACGCAGTTTCTTTGCAGGCCTGATCTGGCTGAAGTAGGACTTCTGCTCTGGGTGTGCTACTTTGCCCTAGAGCTGAAAGGCACAACGTGCAGGCTTCTTTCCAAAGGGCGAGTTGGGCCCCACAGCATCTTGCTTCCAGCTCTTTGGGAAGCTAAGAAACAACTCGCTCTGCACAGTGCTCTTACAGCCTACCGGGAACATCTCTTCCAAAGGCCTGTGAAACGCAGTTTCTTTGCAGGCCTGATCTGGCTGAAGTAGGACTTCTGCTCTGGGTGTGCTACTTTGCCCTAGAGCTGAAAGGCACAACGTGCAGGCTTCTTTCCAAAGGGCGAGTTGGGCCCCACAGCATCTTGCTTCCAGCTCTTTGGGAAGCTAAGAAACAACTCGCTCTGCACAGTGCTCTTACAGCCTACCGGGAACATCTCTTCCAAAGGCCTGTGAAACGCAGTTTCTTTGCAGGCCTGATCTGGCTGAAGTAGGACTTCTGCTCTGGGTGTGCTACTTTGCCCTAGAGCTGAAAGGCACAACGTGCAGGCTTCTTTCCAAAGGGCGAGTTGGGCCCCACAGCATCTTGCTTCCAGCTCTTTGGGAAGCTAAGAAACAACTCGCTCTGCACAGTGCTCTTACAGCCTACCGGGAACATCTCTTCCAAAGGCCTGTGAAACGCAGTTTCTTTGCAGGCCTGATCTGGCTGAAGTAGGACTTCTGCTCTGGGTGTGCTACTTTGCCCTAGAGCTGAAAGGCACAACGTGCAGGCTTCTTTCCAAAGGGCGAGTTGGGCCCCACAGCATCTTGCTTCCAGCTCTTTGGGAAGCTAAGAAACAACTCGCTCTGCACAGTGCTCTTACAGCCTACCGGGAACATCTCTTCCAAAGGCCTGTGAAACGCAGTTTCTTTGCAGGCCTGATCTGGCTGAAGTAGGACTTCTGCTCTGGGTGTGCTACTTTGCCCTAGAGCTGAAAGGCACAACGTGCAGGCTTCTTTCCAAAGGGCGAGTTGGGCCCCACAGCATCTTGCTTCCAGCTCTTTGGGAAGCTAAGAAACAACTCGCTCTGCACAGTGCTCTTACAGCCTAGCGGGAACATCTCTTCCAAAGGCCTGTGAAACGCAGTTTCTTTGCAGGCCTGATCTGGCTGAAGTAGGACTTCTGCTCTGGGTGTGCTACTTTGCCCTAGAGCTGAAAGGCACAACGTGCAGGCTTCTTTCCAAAGGGCGAGTTGGGCCCCACAGCATCTTGCTTCCAGCTCTTTGGGAAGCTAAGAAACAACTCGCTCTGCACAGTGCTCTTACAGCCTACCGGGAACATCTCTTCCAAAGGCCTGTGAAACGCAGTTTCTTTGCAGGCCTGATCTGGCTGAAGTAGGACTTCTGCTCTGGGTGTGCTACTTTGCCCTAGAGCTGAAAGGCACAACGTGCAGGCTTCTTTCCAAAGGGCGAGTTGGGCCCCACAGCATCTTGCTTCCAGCTCTTTGGGAAGCTAAGAAACAACTCGCTCTGCACAGTGCTCTTACAGCCTACCGGGAACATCTCTTCCAAAGGCCTGTGAAACGCAGTTTCTTTGCAGGCCTGATCTGGCTGAAGTAGGACTTCTGCTCTGGGTGTGCTACTTTGCCCTAGAGCTGAAAGGCACAACGTGCAGGCTTCTTTCCAAAGGGCGAGTTGGGCCCCACAGCATCTTGCTTCCAGCTCTTTGGGAAGCTAAGAAACAACTCGCTCTGCACAGTGCTCTTACAGCCTACCGGGAACATCTCTTCCAAAGGCCTGTGAAACGCAGTTTCTTTGCAGGCCTGATCTGGCTGAAGTAGGACTTCTGCTCTGGGTGTGCTACTTTGCCCTAGAGCTGAAAGGCACAACGTGCAGGCTTCTTTCCAAAGGGCGAGTTGGGCCCCACAGCATCTTGCTTCCAGCTCTTTGGGAAGCTAAGAAACAACTCGCTCTGCACAGTGCTCTTACAGCCTACCGGGAACATCTCTTCCAAAGGCCTGTGAAACGCAGTTTCTTTGCAGGCCTGATCTGGCTGAAGTAGGACTTCTGCTCTGGGTGTGCTACTTTGCCCTAGAGCTGAAAGGCACAACGTGCAGGCTTCTTTCCAAAGGGCGAGTTGGGCCCCACAGCATCTTGCTTCCAGCTCTTTGGGAAGCTAAGAAACAACTCGCTCTGCACAGTGCTCTTACAGCCTACCGGGAACATCTCTTCCAAAGGCCTGTGAAACGCAGTTTCTTTGCAGGCCTGATCTGGCTGAAGTAGGACTTCTGCTCTGGGTGTGCTACTTTGCCCTAGAGCTGAAAGGCACAACGTGCAGGCTTCTTTCCAAAGGGCGAGTTGGGCCCCACAGCATCTTGCTTCCAGCTCTTTGGGAAGCTAAGAAACAACTCGCTCTGCACAGTGCTCTTACAGCCTACCGGGAACATCTCTTCCAAAGGCCTGTGAAACGCAGTTTCTTTGCAGGCCTGATCTGGCTGAAGTAGGACTTCTGCTCTGGGTGTGCTACTTTGCCCTAGAGCTGAAAGGCACAACGTGCAGGCTTCTTTCCAAAGGGCGAGTTGGGCCCCACAGCATCTTGCTTCCAGCTCTTTGGGAAGCTAAGAAACAACTCGCTCTGCACAGTGCTCTTACAGCCTACCGGGAACATCTCTTCCAAAGGCCTGTGAAACGCAGTTTCTTTGCAGGCCTGATCTGGCTGAAGTAGGACTTCTGCTCTGGGTGTGCTACTTTGCCCTAGAGCTGAAAGGCACAACGTGCAGGCTTCTTTCCAAAGGGCGAGTTGGGCCCCACAGCATCTTGCTTCCAGCTCTTTGGGAAGCTAAGAAACAACTCGCTCTGCACAGTGCTCTTACAGCCTACCGGGAACATCTCTTCCAAAGGCCTGTGAAACGCAGTTTCTTTGCAGGCCTGATCTGGCTGAAGTAGGACTTCTGCTCTGGGTGTGCTACTTTGCCCTAGAGCTGAAAGGCACAACGTGCAGGCTTCTTTCCAAAGGGCGAGTTGGGCCCCACAGCATCTTGCTTCCAGCTCTTTGGGAAGCTAAGAAACAACTCGCTCTGCACAGTGCTCTTACAGCCTACCGGGAACATCTCTTCCAAAGGCCTGTGAAACGCAGTTTCTTTGCAGGCCTGATCTGGCTGAAGTAGGACTTCTGCTCTGGGTGTGCTACTTTGCCCTAGAGCTGAAAGGCACAACGTGCAGGCTTCTTTCCAAAGGGCGAGTTGGGCCCCACAGCATCTTGCTTCCAGCTCTTTGGGAAGCTAAGAAACAACTCGCTCTGCACAGTGCTCTTACAGCCTACCGGGAACATCTCTTCCAAAGGCCTGTGAAACGCAGTTTCTTTGCAGGCCTGATCTGGCTGAAGTAGGACTTCTGCTCTGGGTGTGCTACTTTGCCCTAGAGCTGAAAGGCACAACGTGCAGGCTTCTTTCCAAAGGGCGAGTTGGGCCCCACAGCATCTTGCTTCCAGCTCTTTGGGAAGCTAAGAAACAACTCGCTCTGCACAGTGCTCTTACAGCCTACCGGGAACATCTCTTCCAAAGGCCTGTGAAACGCAGTTTCTTTGCAGGCCTGATCTGGCTGAAGTAGGACTTCTGCTCTGGGTGTGCTACTTTGCCCTAGAGCTGAAAGGCACAACGTGCAGGCTTCTTTCCAAAGGGCGAGTTGGGCCCCACAGCATCTTGCTTCCAGCTCTTTGGGAAGCTAAGAAACAACTCGCTCTGCACAGTGCTCTTACAGCCTACCGGGAACATCTCTTCCAAAGGCCTGTGAAACGCAGTTTCTTTGCAGGCCTGATCTGGCTGAAGTAGGACTTCTGCTCTGGGTGTGCTACTTTGCCCTAGAGCTGAAAGGCACAACGTGCAGGCTTCTTTCCAAAGGGCGAGTTGGGCCCCACAGCATCTTGCTTCCAGCTCTTTGGGAAGCTAAGAAACAACTCGCTCTGCACAGTGCTCTTACAGCCTACCGGGAACATCTCTTCCAAAGGCCTGTGAAACGCAGTTTCTTTGCAGGCCTGATCTGGCTGAAGTAGGACTTCTGCTCTGGGTGTGCTACTTTGCCCTAGAGCTGAAAGGCACAACGTGCAGGCTTCTTTCCAAAGGGCGAGTTGGGCCCCACAGCATCTTGCTTCCAGCTCTTTGGGAAGCTAAGAAACAACTCGCTCTGCACAGTGCTCTTACAGCCTAGTGGGAACATCTCTTCCAAAGGCCTGTGAAACGCAGTTTCTTTGCAGGCCTGATCTGGCTGAAGTAGGACTTCTGCTCTGGGTGTGCTACTTTGCCCTAGAGCTGAAAGGCACAACGTGCAGGCTTCTTTCCAAAGGGCGAGTTGGGCCCCACAGCATCTTGCTTCCAGCTCTTTGGGAAGCTAAGAAACAACTCGCTCTGCACAGTGCTCTTACAGCCTACCGGGAACATCTCTTCCAAAGGCCTGTGAAACGCAGTTTCTTTGCAGGCCTGATCTGGCTGAAGTAGGACTTCTGCTCTGGGTGTGCTACTTTGCCCTAGAGCTGAAAGGCACAACGTGCAGGCTTCTTTCCAAAGGGCGAGTTGGGCCCCACAGCATCTTGCTTCCAGCTCTTTGGGAAGCTAAGAAACAACTCGCTCTGCACAGTGCTCTTACAGCCTACCGGGAACATCTCTTCCAAAGGCCTGTGAAACGCAGTTTCTTTGCAGGCCTGATCTGGCTGAAGTAGGACTTCTGCTCTGGGTGTGCTACTTTGCCCTAGAGCTGAAAGGCACAACGTGCAGGCTTCTTTCCAAAGGGCGAGTTGGGCCCCACAGCATCTTGCTTCCAGCTCTTTGGGAAGCTAAGAAACAACTCGCTCTGCACAGTGCTCTTACAGCCTACCGGGAACATCTCTTCCAAAGGCCTGTGAAACGCAGTTTCTTTGCAGGCCTGATCTGGCTGAAGTAGGACTTCTGCTCTGGGTGTGCTACTTTGCCCTAGAGCTGAAAGGCACAACGTGCAGGCTTCTTTCCAAAGGGCGAGTTGGGCCCCACAGCATCTTGCTTCCAGCTCTTTGGGAAGCTAAGAAACAACTCGCTCTGCACAGTGCTCTTACAGCCTACCGGGAACATCTCTTCCAAAGGCCTGTGAAACGCAGTTTCTTTGCAGGCCTGATCTGGCTGAAGTAGGACTTCTGCTCTGGGTGTGCTACTTTGCCCTAGAGCTGAAAGGCACAACGTGCAGGCTTCTTTCCAAAGGGCGAGTTGGGCCCCACAGCATCTTGCTTCCAGCTCTTTGGGAAGCTAAGAAACAACTCGCTCTGCACAGTGCTCTTACAGCCTACCGGGAACATCTCTTCCAAAGGCCTGTGAAACGCAGTTTCTTTGCAGGCCTGATCTGGCTGAAGTAGGACTTCTGCTCTGGGTGTGCTACTTTGCCCTAGAGCTGAAAGGCACAACGTGCAGGCTTCTTTCCAAAGGGCGAGTTGGGCCCCACAGCATCTTGCTTCCAGCTCTTTGGGAAGCTAAGAAACAACTCGCTCTGCACAGTGCTCTTACAGCCTACCGGGAACATCTCTTCCAAAGGCCTGTGAAACGCAGTTTCTTTGCAGGCCTGATCTGGCTGAAGTAGGACTTCTGCTCTGGGTGTGCTACTTTGCCCTAGAGCTGAAAGGCACAACGTGCAGGCTTCTTTCCAAAGGGCGAGTTGGGCCCCACAGCATCTTGCTTCCAGCTCTTTGGGAAGCTAAGAAACAACTCGCTCTGCACAGTGCTCTTACAGCCTACCGGGAACATCTCTTCCAAAGGCCTGTGAAACGCAGTTTCTTTGCAGGCCTGATCTGGCTGAAGTAGGACTTCTGCTCTGGGTGTGCTACTTTGCCCTAGAGCTGAAAGGCACAACGTGCAGGCTTCTTTCCAAAGGGCGAGTTGGGCCCCACAGCATCTTGCTTCCAGCTCTTTGGGAAGCTAAGAAACAACTCGCTCTGCACAGTGCTCTTACAGCCTAGTGGGAACATCTCTTCCAAAGGCCTGTGAAACGCAGTTTCTTTGCAGGCCTGATCTGGCTGAAGTAGGACTTCTGCTCTGGGTGTGCTACTTTGCCCTAGAGCTGAAAGGCACAACGTGCAGGCTTCTTTCCAAAGGGCGAGTTGGGCCCCACAGCATCTTGCTTCCAGCTCTTTGGGAAGCTAAGAAACAACTCGCTCTGCACAGTGCTCTTACAGCCTACCGGGAACATCTCTTCCAAAGGCCTGTGAAACGCAGTTTCTTTGCAGGCCTGATCTGGCTGAAGTAGGACTTCTGCTCTGGGTGTGCTACTTTGCCCTAGAGCTGAAAGGCACAACGTGCAGGCTTCTTTCCAAAGGGCGAGTTGGGCCCCACAGCATCTTGCTTCCAGCTCTTTGGGAAGCTAAGAAACAACTCGCTCTGCACAGTGCTCTTACAGCCTACCGGGAACATCTCTTCCAAAGGCCTGTGAAACGCAGTTTCTTTGCAGGCCTGATCTGGCTGAAGTAGGACTTCTGCTCTGGGTGTGCTACTTTGCCCTAGAGCTGAAAGGCACAACGTGCAGGCTTCTTTCCAAAGGGCGAGTTGGGCCCCACAGCATCTTGCTTCCAGCTCTTTGGGAAGCTAAGAAACAACTCGCTCTGCACAGTGCTCTTACAGCCTACCGGGAACATCTCTTCCAAAGGCCTGTGAAACGCAGTTTCTTTGCAGGCCTGATCTGGCTGAAGTAGGACTTCTGCTCTGGGTGTGCTACTTTGCCCTAGAGCTGAAAGGCACAACGTGCAGGCTTCTTTCCAAAGGGCGAGTTGGGCCCCACAGCATCTTGCTTCCAGCTCTTTGGGAAGCTAAGAAACAACTCGCTCTGCACAGTGCTCTTACAGCCTACCGGGAACATCTCTTCCAAAGGCCTGTGAAACGCAGTTTCTTTGCAGGCCTGATCTGGCTGAAGTAGGACTTCTGCTCTGGGTGTGCTACTTTGCCCTAGAGCTGAAAGGCACAACGTGCAGGCTTCTTTCCAAAGGGCGAGTTGGGCCCCACAGCATCTTGCTTCCAGCTCTTTGGGAAGCTAAGAAACCACTCGCTCTGCACAGTGCTCTTACAGCCTACCGGGAACATCTCTTCCAAAGGCCTGTGAAACGCAGTTTCTTTGCAGGCCTGATCTGGCTGAAGTAGGACTTCTGCTCTGGGTGTGCTACTTTGCCCTAGAGCTGAAAGGCACAACGTGCAGGCTTCTTTCCAAAGGGCGAGTTGGGCCCCACAGCATCTTGCTTCCAGCTCTTTGGGAAGCTAAGAAACAACTCGCTCTGCACAGTGCTCTTACAGCCTACCGGGAACATCTCTTCCAAAGGCCTGTGAAACGCAGTTTCTTTGCAGGCCTGATCTGGCTGAAGTAGGACTTCTGCTCTGGGTGTGCTACTTTGCCCTAGAGCTGAAAGGCACAACGTGCAGGCTTCTTTCCAAAGGGCGAGTTGGGCCCCACAGCATCTTGCTTCCAGCTCTTTGGGAAGCTAAGAAACAACTCGCTCTGCACAGTGCTCTTACAGCCTACCGGGAACATCTCTTCCAAAGGCCTGTGAAACGCAGTTTCTTTGCAGGCCTGATCTGGCTGAAGTAGGACTTCTGCTCTGGGTGTGCTACTTTGCCCTAGAGCTGAAAGGCACAACGTGCAGGCTTCTTTCCAAAGGGCGAGTTGGGCCCCACAGCATCTTGCTTCCAGCTCTTTGGGAAGCTAAGAAACAACTCGCTCTGCACAGTGCTCTTACAGCCTACTGGGAACATCTCTTCCAAAGGCCTGTGAAACGCAGTTTCTTTGCAGGCCTGATCTGGCTGAAGTAGGACTTCTGCTCTGGGTGTGCTACTTTGCCCTAGAGCTGAAAGGCACAACGTGCAGGCTTCTTTCCAAAGGGCGAGTTGGGCCCCACAGCATCTTGCTTCCAGCTCTTTGGGAAGCTAAGAAACAACTCGCTCTGCACAGTGCTCTTACAGCCTACCGGGAACATCTCTTCCAAAGGCCTGTGAAACGCAGTTTCTTTGCAGGCCTGATCTGGCTGAAGTAGGACTTCTGCTCTGGGTGTGCTACTTTGCCCTAGAGCTGAAAGGCACAACGTGCAGGCTTCTTTCCAAAGGGCGAGTTGGGCCCCACAGCATCTTGCTTCCAGCTCTTTGGGAAGCTAAGAAACAACTCGCTCTGCACAGTGCTCTTACAGCCTACCGGGAACATCTCTTCCAAAGGCCTGTGAAACGCAGTTTCTTTGCAGGCCTGATCTGGCTGAAGTAGGACTTCTGCTCTGGGTGTGCTACTTTGCCCTAGAGCTGAAAGGCACAACGTGCAGGCTTCTTTCCAAAGGGCGAGTTGGGCCCCACAGCATCTTGCTTCCAGCTCTTTGGGAAGCTAAGAAACAACTCGCTCTGCACAGTGCTCTTACAGCCTACCGGGAACATCTCTTCCAAAGGCCTGTGAAACGCAGTTTCTTTGCAGGCCTGATCTGGCTGAAGTAGGACTTCTGCTCTGGGTGTGCTACTTTGCCCTAGAGCTGAAAGGCACAACGTGCAGGCTTCTTTCCAAAGGGCGAGTTGGGCCCCACAGCATCTTGCTTCCAGCTCTTTGGGAAGCTAAGAAACAACTCGCTCTGCACAGTGCTCTTACAGCCTACCGGGAACATCTCTTCCAAAGGCCTGTGAAACGCAGTTTCTTTGCAGGCCTGATCTGGCTGAAGTAGGACTTCTGCTCTGGGTGTGCTACTTTGCCCTAGAGCTGAAAGGCACAACGTGCAGGCTTCTTTCCAAAGGGCGAGTTGGGCCCCACAGCATCTTGCTTCCAGCTCTTTGGGAAGCTAAGAAACAACTCGCTCTGCACAGTGCTCTTACAGCCTACCGGGAACATCTCTTCCAAAGGCCTGTGAAACGCAGTTTCTTTGCAGGCCTGATCTGGCTGAAGTAGGACTTCTGCTCTGGGTGTGCTACTTTGCCCTAGAGCTGAAAGGCACAACGTGCAGGCTTCTTTCCAAAGGGCGAGTTGGGCCCCACAGCATCTTGCTTCCAGCTCTTTGGGAAGCTAAGAAACAACTCGCTCTGCACAGTGCTCTTACAGCCTACCGGGAACATCTCTTCCAAAGGCCTGTGAAACGCAGTTTCTTTGCAGGCCTGATCTGGCTGAAGTAGGACTTCTGCTCTGGGTGTGCTACTTTGCCCTAGAGCTGAAAGGCACAACGTGCAGGCTTCTTTCCAAAGGGCGAGTTGGGCCCCACAGCATCTTGCTTCCAGCTCTTTGGGAAGCTAAGAAACAACTCGCTCTGCACAGTGCTCTTACAGCCTACCGGGAACATCTCTTCCAAAGGCCTGTGAAACGCAGTTTCTTTGCAGGCCTGATCTGGCTGAAGTAGGACTTCTGCTCTGGGTGTGCTACTTTGCCCTAGAGCTGAAAGGCACAACGTGCAGGCTTCTTTCCAAAGGGCGAGTTGGGCCCCACAGCATCTTGCTTCCAGCTCTTTGGGAAGCTAAGAAACAACTCGCTCTGCACAGTGCTCTTACAGCCTACCGGGAACATCTCTTCCAAAGGCCTGTGAAACGCAGTTTCTTTGCAGGCCTGATCTGGCTGAAGTAGGACTTCTGCTCTGGGTGTGCTACTTTGCCCTAGAGCTGAAAGGCACAACGTGCAGGCTTCTTTCCAAAGGGCGAGTTGGGCCCCACAGCATCTTGCTTCCAGCTCTTTGGGAAGCTAAGAAACAACTCGCTCTGCACAGTGCTCTTACAGCCTACCGGGAACATCTCTTCCAAAGGCCTGTGAAACGCAGTTTCTTTGCAGGCCTGATCTGGCTGAAGTAGGACTTCTGCTCTGGGTGTGCTACTTTGCCCTAGAGCTGAAAGGCACAACGTGCAGGCTTCTTTCCAAAGGGCGAGTTGGGCCCCACAGCATCTTGCTTCCAGCTCTTTGGGAAGCTAAGAAACAACTCGCTCTGCACAGTGCTCTTACAGCCTACCGGGAACATCTCTTCCAAAGGCCTGTGAAACGCAGTTTCTTTGCAGGCCTGATCTGGCTGAAGTAGGACTTCTGCTCTGGGTGTGCTACTTTGCCCTAGAGCTGAAAGGCACAACGTGCAGGCTTCTTTCCAAAGGGCGAGTTGGGCCCCACAGCATCTTGCTTCCAGCTCTTTGGGAAGCTAAGAAACAACTCGCTCTGCACAGTGCTCTTACAGCCTACCGGGAACATCTCTTCCAAAGGCCTGTGAAACGCAGTTTCTTTGCAGGCCTGATCTGGCTGAAGTAGGACTTCTGCTCTGGGTGTGCTACTTTGCCCTAGAGCTGAAAGGCACAACGTGCAGGCTTCTTTCCAAAGGGCGAGTTGGGCCCCACAGCATCTTGCTTCCAGCTCTTTGGGAAGCTAAGAAACAACTCGCTCTGCACAGTGCTCTTACAGCCTACCGGGAACATCTCTTCCAAAGGCCTGTGAAACGCAGTTTCTTTGCAGGCCTGATCTGGCTGAAGTAGGACTTCTGCTCTGGGTGTGCTACTTTGCCCTAGAGCTGAAAGGCACAACGTGCAGGCTTCTTTCCAAAGGGCGAGTTGGGCCCCACAGCATCTTGCTTCCAGCTCTTTGGGAAGCTAAGAAACAACTCGCTCTGCACAGTGCTCTTACAGCCTACCGGGAACATCTCTTCCAAAGGCCTGTGAAACGCAGTTTCTTTGCAGGCCTGATCTGGCTGAAGTAGGACTTCTGCTCTGGGTGTGCTACTTTGCCCTAGAGCTGAAAGGCACAACGTGCAGGCTTCTTTCCAAAGGGCGAGTTGGGCCCCACAGCATCTTGCTTCCAGCTCTTTGGGAAGCTAAGAAACCACTCGCTCTGCACAGTGCTCTTACAGCCTACCGGGAACATCTCTTCCAAAGGCCTGTGAAACGCAGTTTCTTTGCAGGCCTGATCTGGCTGAAGTAGGACTTCTGCTCTGGGTGTGCTACTTTGCCCTAGAGCTGAAAGGCACAACGTGCAGGCTTCTTTCCAAAGGGCGAGTTGGGCCCCACAGCATCTTGCTTCCAGCTCTTTGGGAAGCTAAGAAACAACTCGCTCTGCACAGTGCTCTTACAGCCTACCGGGAACATCTCTTCCAAAGGCCTGTGAAACGCAGTTTCTTTGCAGGCCTGATCTGGCTGAAGTAGGACTTCTGCTCTGGGTGTGCTACTTTGCCCTAGAGCTGAAAGGCACAACGTGCAGGCTTCTTTCCAAAGGGCGAGTTGGGCCCCACAGCATCTTGCTTCCAGCTCTTTGGGAAGCTAAGAAACAACTCGCTCTGCACAGTGCTCTTACAGCCTAGCGGGAACATCTCTTCCAAAGGCCTGTGAAACGCAGTTTCTTTGCAGGCCTGATCTGGCTGAAGTAGGACTTCTGCTCTGGGTGTGCTACTTTGCCCTAGAGCTGAAAGGCACAACGTGCAGGCTTCTTTCCAAAGGGCGAGTTGGGCCCCACAGCATCTTGCTTCCAGCTCTTTGGGAAGCTAAGAAACAACTCGCTCTGCACAGTGCTCTTACAGCCTACCGGGAACATCTCTTCCAAAGGCCTGTGAAACGCAGTTTCTTTGCAGGCCTGATCTGGCTGAAGTAGGACTTCTGCTCTGGGTGTGCTACTTTGCCCTAGAGCTGAAAGGCACAACGTGCAGGCTTCTTTCCAAAGGGCGAGTTGGGCCCCACAGCATCTTGCTTCCAGCTCTTTGGGAAGCTAAGAAACCACTCGCTCTGCACAGTGCTCTTACAGCCTACCGGGAACATCTCTTCCAAAGGCCTGTGAAACGCAGTTTCTTTGCAGGCCTGATCTGGCTGAAGTAGGACTTCTGCTCTGGGTGTGCTACTTTGCCCTAGAGCTGAAAGGCACAACGTGCAGGCTTCTTTCCAAAGGGCGAGTTGGGCCCCACAGCATCTTGCTTCCAGCTCTTTGGGAAGCTAAGAAACAACTCGCTCTGCACAGTGCTCTTACAGCCTACCGGGAACATCTCTTCCAAAGGCCTGTGAAACGCAGTTTCTTTGCAGGCCTGATCTGGCTGAAGTAGGACTTCTGCTCTGGGTGTGCTACTTTGCCCTAGAGCTGAAAGGCACAACGTGCAGGCTTCTTTCCAAAGGGCGAGTTGGGCCCCACAGCATCTTGCTTCCAGCTCTTTGGGAAGCTAAGAAACCACTCGCTCTGCACAGTGCTCTTACAGCCTACCGGGAACATCTCTTCCAAAGGCCTGTGAAACGCAGTTTCTTTGCAGGCCTGATCTGGCTGAAGTAGGACTTCTGCTCTGGGTGTGCTACTTTGCCCTAGAGCTGAAAGGCACAACGTGCAGGCTTCTTTCCAAAGGGCGAGTTGGGCCCCACAGCATCTTGCTTCCAGCTCTTTGGGAAGCTAAGAAACAACTCGCTCTGCACAGTGCTCTTACAGCCTACCGGGAACATCTCTTCCAAAGGCCTGTGAAACGCAGTTTCTTTGCAGGCCTGATCTGGCTGAAGTAGGACTTCTGCTCTGGGTGTGCTACTTTGCCCTAGAGCTGAAAGGCACAACGTGCAGGCTTCTTTCCAAAGGGCGAGTTGGGCCCCACAGCATCTTGCTTCCAGCTCTTTGGGAAGCTAAGAAACAACTCGCTCTGCACAGTGCTCTTACAGCCTACCGGGAACATCTCTTCCAAAGGCCTGTGAAACGCAGTTTCTTTGCAGGCCTGATCTGGCTGAAGTAGGACTTCTGCTCTGGGTGTGCTACTTTGCCCTAGAGCTGAAAGGCACAACGTGCAGGCTTCTTTCCAAAGGGCGAGTTGGGCCCCACAGCATCTTGCTTCCAGCTCTTTGGGAAGCTAAGAAACCACTCGCTCTGCACAGTGCTCTTACAGCCTACCGGGAACATCTCTTCCAAAGGCCTGTGAAACGCAGTTTCTTTGCAGGCCTGATCTGGCTGAAGTAGGACTTCTGCTCTGGGTGTGCTACTTTGCCCTAGAGCTGAAAGGCACAACGTGCAGGCTTCTTTCCAAAGGGCGAGTTGGGCCCCACAGCATCTTGCTTCCAGCTCTTTGGGAAGCTAAGAAACAACTCGCTCTGCACAGTGCTCTTACAGCCTACCGGGAACATCTCTTCCAAAGGCCTGTGAAACGCAGTTTCTTTGCAGGCCTGATCTGGCTGAAGTAGGACTTCTGCTCTGGGTGTGCTACTTTGCCCTAGAGCTGAAAGGCACAACGTGCAGGCTTCTTTCCAAAGGGCGAGTTGGGCCCCACAGCATCTTGCTTCCAGCTCTTTGGGAAGCTAAGAAACCACTCGCTCTGCACAGTGCTCTTACAGCCTACCGGGAACATCTCTTCCAAAGGCCTGTGAAACGCAGTTTCTTTGCAGGCCTGATCTGGCTGAAGTAGGACTTCTGCTCTGGGTGTGCTACTTTGCCCTAGAGCTGAAAGGCACAACGTGCAGGCTTCTTTCCAAAGGGCGAGTTGGGCCCCACAGCATCTTGCTTCCAGCTCTTTGGGAAGCTAAGAAACAACTCGCTCTGCACAGTGCTCTTACAGCCTAGTGGGAACATCTCTTCCAAAGGCCTGTGAAACGCAGTTTCTTTGCAGGCCTGATCTGGCTGAAGTAGGACTTCTGCTCTGGGTGTGCTACTTTGCCCTAGAGCTGAAAGGCACAACGTGCAGGCTTCTTTCCAAAGGGCGAGTTGGGCCCCACAGCATCTTGCTTCCAGCTCTTTGGGAAGCTAAGAAACAACTCGCTCTGCACAGTGCTCTTACAGCCTACCGGGAACATCTCTTCCAAAGGCCTGTGAAACGCAGCTTCTTTGCAGGCCTGATCTGGCTGAAGTAGGACTTCTGCTCTGGGTGTGCTACTTTGCCCTAGAGCTGAAAGGCACAACGTGCAGGCTTCTTTCCAAAGGGCGAGTTGGGCCCCACAGCATCTTGCTTCCAGCTCTTTGGGAAGCTAAGAAACAACTCGCTCTGCACAGTGCTCTTACAGCCTACCGGGAACATCTCTTCCAAAGGCCTGTGAAACGCAGTTTCTTTGCAGGCCTGATCTGGTTGAAGTAGGACTTCTGCTCTGGGTGTGCTACTTTGCCCTAGAGCTGAAAGGCACAACGTGCAGGCTTCTTTCCAAAGGGCGAGTTGGGCCCCACAGCATCTTGCTTCCAGCTCTTTGGGAAGCTAAGAAACAACTCGCTCTGCACAGTGCTCTTACAGCCTACCGGGAACATCTCTTCCAAAGGCCTGTGAAACGCAGTTTCTTTGCAGGCCTGATCTGGCTGAAGTAGGACTTCTGCTCTGGGTGTGCTACTTTGCCCTAGAGCTGAAAGGCACAACGTGCAGGCTTCTTTCCAAAGGGCGAGTTGGGCCCCACAGCATCTTGCTTCCAGCTCTTTGGGAAGCTAAGAAACCACTCGCTCTGCACAGTGCTCTTACAGCCTAGTGGGAACATCTCTTCCAAAGGCCTGTGAAACGCAGTTTCTTTGCAGGCCTGATCTGGCTGAAGTAGGACTTCTGCTCTGGGTGTGCTACTTTGCCCTAGAGCTGAAAGGCACAACGTGCAGGCTTCTTTCCAAAGGGCGAGTTGGGCCCCACAGCATCTTGCTTCCAGCTCTTTGGGAAGCTAAGAAACAACTCGCTCTGCACAGTGCTCTTACAGCCTACCGGGAACATCTCTTCCAAAGGCCTGTGAAACGCAGTTTCTTTGCAGGCCTGATCTGGCTGAAGTAGGACTTCTGCTCTGGGTGTGCTACTTTGCCCTAGAGCTGAAAGGCACAACGTGCAGGCTTCTTTCCAAAGGGCGAGTTGGGCCCCACAGCATCTTGCTTCCAGCTCTTTGGGAAGCCAAGAAACAACTCGCTCTGCACAGTGCTCTTACAGCCTACCGGGAACATCACTTCCAAAGGCCTGTGAAACGCAGTTTCTCTGCAGGCCTGATCTGGTTGAAGTAGGACTTCTGCTCTGGGTGTGCTACTTTGCCCTAGAGCTGAAAGGCACAAGGTGCAGGCTTCTTTCCAAAGGGCGAGTAGGGCCCCACAGCATCTTGCTTCCAGCTCTTTGGGAAGCTAAGATACAAATCGCTCTGCACAGTGCTCTTACAGCCTACCGGGAACATCTCTTCCAAAGGCCTGTGAAACGCAGTTTCTTTGCAGGCCTGATCTGGCAGAAGTAGGACTTCTGCTCTGGGTGTGCTACTTTGCCCTGGAGGTGAAAGGCACAACGTGCAGGCTTCTTTCCAAAGGGCGAGTTGGGCCCCACAGCATCTTGTTTCCAGCTCAAAGGAAGCTAAGAAACAACTCGCTCTGCACAGTGCTCTTACAGCCTACCGGGAACATCTCTTCCAAAGGCCTGTGAAACGCAGTTTCTTTGCAGGCCTGATCTGGCTGAAGTAGGACTTCTGCTCTGGGTGTGCTACTTTGCCCTAGAGCTGAAAGGCACAACGTGCAGTCTTCTTTCCAAAGGGCGAGTTGGGCACCACAGCATCTTGCTTCCAGCTCTTTGGGAAGCTAAGAAACAACTCGCTCTGCACAGTGCTCTTACAGCCTACCGGGAACATCTCTTCCAAAGGCCTGTGAAACGCAGTTTCTTTGCAGGCGTGATCTGGCTGAAGTAGGACTTCTGCTCTGGGTGTGCTACTTTGCCCTAGAGCTGAAAGGCACAACGTGCAGGCTTCTTTCCAAAGGGCGAGTTGGGCCCCACAGCATCTTGCTTCCAGCTCTTTGGGAAGCTAAGAAACAACTCGCTCTACACAGTGCTCTTACAGCCTACCGGGAACATCTCTTCCAAAGGCCTGTGAAACGCAGTTTCTTTGCAGGCCTGATCTGGCTGAAGTAGGACTTCTGCTCTGGGTGTGCTACTTTGCCCTAGAGCTGAAAGGCACAACGTGCAGGCTTCTTTCCAAAGGGCGAGTGGTCCACACAGCATCTTGCTTCCAGCTCTTTGGGAAGCTAAGAAACAACTCGCTCTGCACAGTGCTCTTACAGCCTACCGGGAACATCTCTTCCAAAGGCCTGTGAAACGCAGTTTCTTTGCAGGCCTGATCTGGCTGAAGTAGGACTTCTGCTCTGGGTGTGCTACTTTGCCCTAGAGCTGAAAGGCACAACGTGCAGGCTTCTTTCCAAAGGGCGAGTGGTCCCCACAGCATCTTGGTTCCAGCTCTTTGGGAAGCTAAGAAACCACTCGCTCTGCACAGTGCTCTTACAGCCTACCGGGAACATCTCTTCCAAAGGCCTGTGAAACGCAGTTTCTTTGCAGGCCTGATCTGGCTGAAGTAGGACTTCTGCTCTGGGTGTGCTACTTTGCCCTAGAGCTGAAAGGCACAACGTGCAGGCTTCTTTCCAAAGGGCGAGTGGTCCCCACAGCATCTTGGTTCCAGCTCTTTGGGAAGCTAAGAAACCACTCGCTCTGCACAGTGCTCTTACAGCCTACCGGGAACATCTCTTCCAAAGGCCTGTGAAACGCAGTTTCTTTGCAGGCCTGATCTGGCTGAAGTAGGACTTCTGCTCTGGGTGTGCTACTTTGCCCTAGAGCTGAAAGGCACAACGTGCAGGCTTCTTTCCAAAGGGCGAGTGGTCCCCACAGCATCTTGCTTCCAGCTCTTTGTGAAGCTAAGAAACAACTCGCTCTGCACAGTGCTCTTACAGCCTACCGGGAACATCTCTTCAGCAATACGTAA
>NW_027228356.1:0-10384 GCF_037783145.1 Equus przewalskii
CAACGTGCTTGGCAGGTGCTTCCGGCGTCTCCGGCACGTGTTTCTGGCACATCTGACAGGTGGCTCCGGCGTGCTCGGTAGGCGGTTCCGGTCTGTCCGGTAGGTGATTCCAGCGTGTCCGGCACGTGCTTCCGGCACGTCTGAGAGGTGGTTCCGGCATGCGCGACAGGTGATTTCGGAGTGTCCGCCAGGTGGTTCTGGCGTACCCGCAGGTGATTTTGGCGTGTCCGGCAGGTGTTTCTGGCGAGTCGAGCAGGTGGCTCCGGCATGCTCGGCAGGTGCTTCCGGCGTCTCCGGCACGTGGTTCTGGTGTGTCTGAGAGCTGGTTCCGGCATGTCCGGCAGATGATTCCGGAGTGTCCGCCCAGTGGTTCTGGCATACCCGGCTGGTGATTTTGGCATGTCAGGTAGGTGGTTCCGGCAAGTCGAGCAGGTGGCTCCGGCATGCTCGGCAGGTGCTTCCGGCATCTCCGGGACGTGGTTCTGGTGTGTCTGAGAGCTGGTTCCGGCATGTCCGGCAGATGATTCCGGAGTGTCCGCCAAGTGGTTCTGGCATACCCGGCTGGTGATTTTGGCATGTCCGGCAGGTGGTTCAGGCGAGTTGAGCAGGTGGTTCCAACGTGCTTGGCAGGTGCTTCCGGCGTCTCCGGCACGTGTTTCTGGCACATCTGACAGGTGGTTCCGGCATGCCCGAAAGGTGATTCCGGTCTGTCCGGTGGGTGGTTCCAGCCTGCACGGCATGTGGTTCTGGTACGTGTCAGAGGTGGTTGCGTATGCCCAACAGGTGATTCCGGACTGTCCGCCACATGGTTCTGGCACGTCTGAGAGGTGGTTCCGGCATGCCCGGCAGGTCATCCCATAGAGTCCTCCAAGTGGTTCCGGCATAACACGCAGGTGATTTTGGCGTGTCTGGCAGCTTGTTCCGTTGTGCTTGACAGGTGGTTCAGGCTTGGCCGGCAGGTGGTTCCAGACTGTCCAGGACGTGTTTCCAGCTTCTCCGGCAGATGGTTCTGGTACTTCTGAGAGGTGGTACCGCCATGGCTGGCAGGTGATTCTGGACCGTCCCCCACGTGGTTCTGGCATAGCCAGCAGTTGATATTGGCCTGTCCGGCAGGTGGTTCCAGCGAGTCGAACAGGTGGCTCCGGCGTGCTCGGCAGGTGGTTCCGGTCTGTCCGGTAGGTGATTCCGGCGTGTCCGGCACGTGCTTCCGGCACGTCTGAGAGGTGGTTCCGGCATGCGCGACAGGTGATTTCGGAGTGTCCGCCAGGTGGTTCTGGCGTACCCGCAGGTGATTTTGGCGTGTCCGTCAGGTGTTTCTGGCGAGTCGAGCAGGTGGCTCCGGCATGCTCGGCAGGTGCTTCCGGCGTCTCCGGCACGTGGTTCTGGTGTGTCTGAGAGCTGGTTCCGGCATGTCCGGCAGATGATTCCGGAGTGTCCGCCAAGTGGTTCTGGCATACCCGGCTGGTGATTTTGGCATGTCAGGTAGGTGGTTCCGGCGAGTCGAGCAGGTGGCTCCGGCATGCTCGGCAGGTGCTTCCGGCATCTCCGGCACGTGGTTCTGGTGTGTCTGAGAGCTGGTTCCGGCATGTCCGGCAGATGATTCCGGAGTGTCCGCCAAGTGGTTCTGGCATACCCGGCTGGTGATTTTGGCATGTCAGGTAGGTGGTTCCGGCGAGTCGAGCAGGTGGCTCCGGCGTGCTCGGCAGGTTGTTCAGACGTGTCTGGCAGGTGTTTTCCATCTGTTCGGGGTGTGGTTCCAGCATCTCATGCACAGGGTTCTGGCACGTCTGAGATGTGGTTCCGGCCGGACCGACAGGTGTTTCCACAGTGTCCGCCAAGTGGTACTGGCGTAGTTGGCAGGTGATTTTGGCATGACCGGCAGGTGGTTCCAGCAGGCCCGGCAGGTGATTCCGAAGTGTTCCCCAACTGGTTGTGGCGTAGCCGGCAGGTGATTTTTGCGTGATCGGCAGGTGGTTCTGGCTAGTCGAGCAGGTGGTTCCGGCGTGCTCGGCTGGTGCTTCCGGGGTCATTGGCACGGGGTTCTGGCATGTCTGAGAGGTGGTTCCTGCATGCCCGGCAAGTGATTCCGGAGTGTTCGCCAAGTGGTTCTGGCATAGTCGGTAGGTGATTTTGGCATGTCCGGCAGGTGGTTCAGGCGAGTTGAGCCGGTGGTTCCAACGTGCTTGGCAGGTGCTTCCGGCGTCTCCGGCACGTGTTTCTGGCACATCTGACAGGTGGTTCCGGCATGCCCGAAATGTGATTCCGGTCTGTCCGGTAGGTGGTTCCAGCCTGCACGGCATGTGGTTCTGGTACGTCTCAGAGGTGGTTGCGCATGCCCAACAGGTGATTCCGGACTGTCCGCCACATGGTTCTGGCACGTCTGAGAGGTGGTTCCGGCATGCCCGGCAGGTCATCCCAGAGAGTCCTCCAAGTGGTTCTGGAATAACACGCAGGTGATTTTGGCGTGTCTGGCAGGTTGTTCCGTTGTGCTTGGCAGGTGGTTCAGGCTTGGCCGGCAGGTGGTTCCAGACTGTCCAGGACGTGTTTCCAGCTTCTCCGGCAGGTGGTTCTGGTACGTCTGAGAGGTGGTTCCGCCATGGCTGGCAGGCGATTCCAGACCGTCCCCCAGGTGGTTCTGGCATAGCCAGCAGTTGATATTGGCCTGTCCGGCAGGTGGTTCCAGCGAGTCGAACAGGTGGCTCCGGCGTGCTCGGCAGGTGGTTCCGGTCTGTCCGGTAGGTGATTCCGGTGTGTCCGGCACGTGCTTCCGGCACGTCTGAGAGTTGGTTCCGGCATGCGCGACAGGTGATTTCTGAGTGTCCGCCAGGTGGTTCTGGCGTACACGGCAGGTGATATTGGCGTGTCCGGCAGGTGTTTCTGGCGAGTCGAGCAGGTGGCTCCGGCATGCTCGGCATGTGCTTCCGGCGTCTCCGGCACGTGGTTCTGGTGTCTGATAGCTGGTTCCGGCATGTCCGGCAGATGATTCCGGAGTGTCCGCTAAGTGGTTCTGGCATACCCGGCTGGTGATTTTGGCGTGTCAGGTAGGTGGTTCCGGCGAGTCGAGCAGGTGGCTCCGGAGTGCTCGGCAGGTTGTTCAGACGGGTCTGGCAGGTGTTTTCCGTCTGTTCGGGGTGTGGTTCCAGCATCTCATGCACATGGTTCTGGCACGTCTGAGATGTGGTTCCGGCCGGCCCGACAGGTGTTTCCACAGTGTCCGCCAAGTGGTACTGGCGTAGTTGGCAGGTGATTTTGGCATGACCGGCAGGTGGTTCCAGCAAGCCCGGCAGGTGATTCCGAAGTGTTCCCCAACTGGTTGTGGCGTAGCCGGCAGGTGATTTTTGCGTGTCCGGCAGGTGGTTCTGGCGAGTCGAGCAGGTGGTTCCGGCGTGCTCGGCAGGTGCTTCCGGGGTCATTGGCACGTGGTTCTGGCATATCTGAGAGGTGGTTCCGGCATGCCCGGCAGGTGATTCCGGAGTGTTCGCCAAGTGTTTCCGGCGTAGCCGGCAGGTGATTTTGCATGTCCAGCGGTCGTTCCGGCGGGTCGAGCCGGTGTTTCCGGCGTGTCCGGCAGGTGGTTCCGGTCTGTCCGGCAGGTGGTTCTGTGGTGTCCGGCACGAGGTTCAGTCTGAGAGGCTGTGCCCGCATGCCCCTCACGTGATTCCGGCTTGTCCCCGAAGTGGTGCTGGTGTAGCGGTCAGGTGATTTTGGCGTGTCCGGCAGGTGGTTCAGGCGAGTTGAGCAGGTGGTTGCGACGTGCTCGGCAGGTGCTTCCGGCGTCTCCGGCACGTGTTTCTGGCACATCTGACTGGTGGTTCCGGCATGCCCAAAAGTTGATTCCGGTCTGTCCGGTAGGTGGTTCCGGCGTGCACGGCACCTGGTTCTGGTACGTCTCAGAGGTGGTTGCGTATGCCCAACAGGTGATTCCGGACTGTCCGCCACGTGCTTCTGGCACGTCTGAGAGGTGGTTCCAACATGCCCGGCAGGTCATTTCGGAGAGTCGTCCAAGTGGTTCTGGCGTAGCCCGCAGGTGATTTTGGCGTGTCCGGCAGGTGGTTCCGCCGTGCTCGGCAGGTGGTTCAGGCATGGCCGTCACGTGGTTCCAGTCTGTCCAGGACGTGTTTCCAGCTTCTCCGGCAGGTGGTTCTGGTACGTCTGAGAGGTGGTCCCGCCATGGCTGGCAGCTGATCCCGGACCGTCCCCCAGGTGGTTCTGGCATAGCCAGCAGTTGATATTGGCCTGTCCGGCAGGCGGTTCCAGCGAGTCGAGCAGGTGGCTCCGGCATGCTCGGCAGTTGCTTCCGGCGTCTCCGGCACGTGGTTCTGGTGTGTCTGAGAGCTGGTTCCGGCATGTCCGGCAGATGATTCCGGAGTGTCCACCAAGTGGTTCTGGCATACCCGGCTGGTGATTTGGGCATGTCAGGTAGGTGGTTCCGGCGAGTCGAGCAGGTGGCTCTGGCGTGCTCGGCAGGTTGTTCAGACGGGTCTGGCAGGTGTTTTCCGTCTGTTCGGGGTGTGGTTCCAGCATCTCATGCACATGGTTCTGGCACGTCTGAGATGTGGTTCCAGCCGGCCCGACAGGTGTCTCCGCAGTGTCCGCCAAGCGGTTCCGGCATACTTGGCAGGTGATTTTGCCATGACTGGCAGGTGGTTCCAGCAAGCCTGGCAGGTGATTCCAAAGTGTTCACCAACTGGTTGTGGCGTAGCCGGCAGGTGATTTTTGCGTGATCGGCAGGTTGTTCTGGCGAGTCGAGCAGACGGTTCCGGCGTGCTCGGCTGGTGCTTCCGGGGTCATTGGCACGGGGTTCTGGCATGTCTGATAGGTGGTTCCTGCATGCCCGGCAGGTGATTCCGGAGTGTTCGCCAAGTGGTTCTGGCATAGTCGGCAGGTGATTTTGGCATGTCCGGCAGGTGGTTCAGGCGAGTTGAGCAGGTGGTTCCAACGTGCTTGGCAGGTGCTTCCGGCGTCTCCGGCACGTGTTTCTGGCACATCTGACAGGTGGTTCCGGCATGCCCGAAAGGTGATTCCGGTCTGTCCGGTAGGTGGTTCCAGCCTGCACGGCATGTGGTTCTGGTACGTCTCAGAGGGCGTTGCGCATGCCCAACAGGTGATTCCGGACTGTCCGCCACATGGTTCTGGCACGTCTGAGAGGTGGTTCCGGCATGCCCGGCAGGTCATCCCATAGAGTCCTCCAAGTGGATCTGGCATAACACGCAGGTGATTTTGGCCTGTCTGGCAGGTTGTTCCGTTGTGCATGACAGGTGGTTCAGGCTTGGCCGGCAGGTGGTTCCAGACTGTCCAGGACGTGTTTCCAGCTTCTCCGGCAGATGGTTCTGGTACTTCTGAGAGGTGGTTCCGCCATGGCTGGCAGGTGATTCCGGACCGTCCCCCAGGTGGTTCTGGCATAGCCAGCAGTTGATATTGGCCTGTCCGGCAGGCGGTTCCAGCGAGTCGAACAGGTGGCTCCGGCGTGCTCGGCAGGTGGTTCCGGTCTGTCCGGTAGGTGATTCCGGCGTGTCCGGCACGTGCTTCCGGCACGTCTGAGAGGTGGTTCCGGCATGCGCGACAGGTGATTTCGGAGTGTCCGCCAGGTGGTTCTGGCGTACCCGCAGGTGATTTTGGCGTGTCCGGCAGGTGTTTCTGGCGAGTCGAGCAGGTGGCTCCGGCATGCTCGGCAGGTGCTTCCGGCGTCTCCGGCACGTGGTTCTGGTGTGTCTGAGAGCTGGTTCCGGCATGTCCGGCAGATGATTCCGGAGTGTCCGCCAAGTGGTTCTGGCATACCCGGCTGGTGATTTTGGCATGTCAGGTAGGTGGTTCCGGCGAGTCGAGCAGGTGGCTCCGGCATGCTCGGCAGGTGCTTCCGGCATCTCCGGCACGTGGTTCTGGTGTGTCTGAGAGCTGGTTCCGGCATGTCCGGCAGATGATTCCGGAGTGTCCGCCAAGTGGTTCTGGCATACCCGGCTGGTGATTTTGGCATGTCAGGTAGGTGGTTCCGGCGAGTCGAGCAGGTGGCTCCGGCGTGCTCGGCAGGTTGTTCAGACGGGTCTGGCAGGTGTTTTCCGTCTGTTCGGGGTGTGGTTCCAGCATCTCATGCACATGGTTCTGGCACGTGTGAGATGTGGTTCCAGCCGGCCCGACAGGTGTTTCCACAGTGTCCGCCAAGTTGTACTGGCGTAGTTGGCAGGTGATTTTGGCATGACCGGCAGGTGGTTCCAGCAAGCCCGGCAGGTGATTCCGAAGTGTTCCCCAACTGGTTGTGGCGTAGCCGGCAGGTGATTTCTGCGTGTCCGGCAGGTGGTTCTGGCGAGTCGAGCAGGTGGTTCCGGCGTGCTCGGCAGGTGCTTCCGGGGTCATTGGCACGTGGTTCTGGCATATCTGAGAGGTGGTTCCGGCATGCCCGGCAGGTGATTCCGGAGTGTTCGCCAAGTGTTTCCGGCGTAGCCGGCAGGTGATTTGGCATGTCCAGCGGTCGTTCCGGCGGGTCGAGCCGGTGTTTCCGGCGTGTCCGGCAGGTGGTTCCGGTCTGTCCGGCAGGTGGTTCTGTGGTGTCCGGCACGAGGTTCAGTCTGAGAGGCTGTGCCCGCATGCCCCTCACGTGATTCCGGCTTGTCCCCGAAGTGGTGCTGGTGTAGCGGGCAGGTGATTTTTGCGTGATCGGCAGGTGGTTCTGGCGAGTCGAGCAGGTGGTTCCGGCGTGCTCGGCTGGTGCTTCCGGGGTCATTGGCACGGGGTTCTGGCATGTCTGAGAGGTGGTTCCTGCATGCCCGGCAAGTGATTCCGGAGTGTTCGCCAAGTGGTTCTGGCATAGTCGGCAGGTGATTTTGGCATGTCCGGCAGGTGGTTCAGGCGAGTTGAGCAGGTGGTTCCAACGTGCTTGGCAGGTGCTTCCGGCGTCTCCGGCACGTGTTTCTGGCACATCTGACAGGTGGTTCCGGCATGCCCGCAAAGGTGATTCCGGTCTGTCCGGTAGGTGGTTCCAGCCTGCACGGCATGTGGTTCTGGTACGTCTCAGAGGGGGTTGCGCATGCCCAACAGGTGATTCCGGACTGTCCGCCACATGGTTCTCGCACGTCTGAGAGGTGGTTCCCGCATGCCCGGCAGGTGATTCCGTAGTGTCCGCCAGGTGGTTCTGGCATACCCGGCAGGTGATGTTGGCGTGTCCGGCAGGTGTTTCTGGCGAGTCGAGCAGGTGGCTCCGGCATGCTCGGCAGGTGCTTCCGGCGTCTCCGGCACTTGGTTCTGGTGTGTCTGAGAGCTGGTTCCGGCATGTCCGGCAGATGATTCCGGAGTGTCCGCCAAGTGGTTCTGGCATACCCAGCAGGTGATTTTGGCGTGTCAGGGAGGTGGTACCGGTGAGTCGAGCAGGTGGTTCCGGCGTGCTCAGCAGGTGGTTCAGGCGGTTCTGGCAGGTGGTATCCGTCTGTTCGGGGTGTGGTTCCAGCATCTCATGAACACGTTTCTGGCACGTCTGAGATGTGGTTCCAGCCGGCCCGACAGGTGTTTCCGCAGTGTCCGCCAAGCGGTTCTGGCGTAGTTGGCAGGTGATTTTGGCATGACTGGCAGGTGGTTCCAGCAAGCCTGGCAGGTGATTCCAAAGTGTTCACCAACTGGTTGTGGCGTAGCCGGCAGGTGATTTTTGCGTGATCGGCAGGTGGTTCTGGCGAGTCGAGCAGGTGGTTCCGGCGTGCTCGGCTGGTGCTTCCGGGGTCATTGGCACGGGGTTCTGGCATGTCTGAGAGGTGGTTCCTGCATGCCCGGCAAGTGATTCCGGAGTGTTCGCCAAGTGTTTCTGGCATAGTCGGCAGGTGATTTTGGCATGTCCGGCAGGTGGCTCAGGCGAGTTGAGCAGGTGGTTCCAACGTGCTTGGCAGGTGCTTCCGGCGTCTCCGGCACGTGTTTCTGGCACATCTGACAGGTGGTTCCGGCATGCCCGAAAGGTGATTCCGGTCTGTCCGGTAGGTGGTTCCAGCCTGCACGGCATGTGGTTCTGGTACGTCTCAGAGGTGGTTGCGCATGCCCAACAGGTGATTCCGGACTGTCGGCCACATGGTTCTGGCACATCTGAGAGGTGGTTCCGGCATGCCCGGCAGGTCATCCCATAGAGTCCTCCAAGTGGTTCTGGCATAACACGCAGGTGATTTTGGCGTGTCTGGCAGGTTGTTCCTTTGTGCTTGTCAGGTGGTTCAGGCTTGGCCGGCAGGTGGTTCCAGACTGTCCAGGACGTGTTTCCAGCTTCTCCGGCAGATGGTTCTGGTACTTCTGAGAGGTGGTTCCGCCATGGCTGGCAGGCGATTCCGGACCGTCCCCCAGGTGGTTCTGGCATAGCCAGCAGTTGATATTGGCCTGTCCGGCAGGCGGTTCCAGCGAGTCGAACAGGTGGCTCCGGCGTGCTCGGCAGGTGGTTCCGGTCTGTCCGGTAGGTGATTCCGGCGTGTCCGGCACGTGCTTCCGGCACGTCTGAGAGGTGGTTCCGGCATGCGCGACAGGTGATTTCGGAGTGTCCGCCAGGTGGTTCTGGCGTACCCGCAGGTGATTTTGGCGTGTCCGGCAGGTGTTTCTGGCGAGTCGAGCAGGTGGCTCCGGCATGCTCGGCAGGTGCTTCCGGCGTCTCCGGCACGTGGTTCTGGTGTGTCTGAGAGCTGGTTCCGGCATGTGCGGCAGATGATTCCGGAGTGTCCGCCAAGTGGTTCTGGCATACCCGGCTGGTGATTTTGGCATGTCAGGTAGGTGGTTCCGGCGAGTCGAGCAGGTGGCTCCGGCATGCTCGGCAGGTGCTTCCGGCATCTCCGGCACGTGGTTCTGGTGTGTCTGAGAGCTGGTTCCGGCATGTCCGGCAGATGATTCCGGAGTGTCCGCCAAGTGGTTCTGGCATACCCGGCTGGTGATTTTGGCATGTCAGGTAGGTGGTTCCGGCGAGTCGAGCAGGTGGCTCCGGCGTGCTCGGCAGGTTGTTCAGACGGGTCTGGCAGGTGTTTTCCGTCTGTTCGGGGTGTGGTTCCAGCATCTCATGCACATGGTTCTGGCACGTGTGAGATGTGGTTCCAGCCGGCCCGACAGGTGTTTCCACAGTGTCCGCCAAGTTGTACTGGCGTAGTTGGCAGGTGATTTTGGCATGACCGGCAGGTGGTTCCAGCAAGCCCGGCAGGTGATTCCGAAGTGTTCCCCAACTGGTTGTGGCGTAGCCGGCAGGTGATTTCTGCGTGTCCGGCAGGTGGTTCTGGCGAGTCGAGCAGGTGGTTCCGGCGTGCTCGGCAGGTGCTTCCGGGGTCATTGGCACGTGGTTCTGGCATATCTGAGAGGTGGTTCCGGCATGCCCGGCAGGTGATTCCGGAGTGTTCGCCAAGTGTTTCCGGCGTAGCCGGCAGGTGATTTGGCATGTCCAGCGGTCGTTCCGGCGGGTCGAGCCGGTGTTTCCGGCGTGTCCGGCAGGTGGTTCCGGTCTGTCCGGCAGGTGGTTCTGTGGTGTCCGGCACGAGGTTCAGTCTGAGAGGCTGTGCCCGCATGCCCCTCACGTGATTCCGGCTTGTCCCCGAAGTGGTGCTGGTGTAGCGGGCAGGTGATTTTTGCGTGATCGGCAGGTGGTTCTGGCGAGTCGAGCAGGTGGTTCCGGCGTGCTCGGCTGGTGCTTCCGGGGTCATTGGCACGGGGTTCTGGCATGTCTGAGAGGTGGTCCCTGCATGCCCGGCAAGTGATTCCGGAGTGTTCGCCAAGTGGTTCTGGCATAGTCGGCAGGTGATTTTGGCATGTCCGGCAGGTGGTTCAGGCGAGTTGAGCAGGTGGTTCCACGTGCTTGGCAGGTGCTTCCGGCGTCTCCGGCACGTGTTTCTGGCACATCTGACAGGTGGTTCCGGCATGCCCGAAAGGTGATTCCGGTCTGTCCGGTAGGTGGTTCCAGCCTGCACGGCATGTGGTTCTGGTACGTCTCAGAGGGGGTTGCGCATGCCCAACAGGTGATTCCGGACTGTCCGCCACATGGTTCTCGCACGTCTGAGAGGTGGTTCCCGCATGCCCGGCAGGTGATTCCGTAGTGTCCGCCAGGTGGTTCTGGCATACCCGGCAGGTGATGTTGGCGTGTCCGGCAGGTGTTTCTGGCAGTCGAGCAGGTGGCTCCGGCATGCTCGGCAGGTGCTTCCGGCGTCTCCGGCACGTGGTTCTGGTGTGTCTGAGAGCTGGTTCCGGCATGTCCGGGAGGTGATTCCGGGTGTCCGCCAAGTGGTTCTGGCATACCCAGCAGGTGATTTTGGCGTGTCAGGGAGGTGGTACCGGTGAGTCGAGCAGGTGGTTCCGGCGTGTCAGCAGGTGGTTCAGGCGGTTCTGGCAGGGGGTATTCGTCGTGTTGTGGTGTGGTAGCATCTCATGAACACGTCTCTGGCACGTCTGAGATGTG